>NC_051421.1:32427963-32438638 GCF_015228065.2 Penaeus monodon | reverse complement strand
ATTATATATGTATATATATAATATATATATATAATATATATATATATATATATATATTATATATATAAATATATATAATATATATGACAGTTCAAGGAAAAATAAATCGTTTTCACCAAAATCCGCCGCGAAGAGTAAATTGCATCTGCAAAAGGCATGCTAATTTACATAGTAAACGCTATATTCAAATCCACTATGCGACCGGATGAAAAAAAAAAAGGAAAAAAGGCGCTCATAATCCCTGTCACGGCGGGAATCAAACCAGCGGAAACTGTTTTACAAACGAAAGCGGGAAGCTCATGGAGCTTTGTGTAGGACACGTCAGGTTTACTCTTTATGCATACACGAGTGCATTTTTTTGTTGCTGATGTATTAGTTTGATCTGTTATTTTACTCTGGTTTTCCTATTGTACTATACTTTAGTTCTTGTTCTTAATTCTAATTTATTTCAGATTTATTTGTATATATTGCAACATGCGTACATTTACTTGTCAGGTTTGTTTTTTTTTCTATTGTTCCACTTATTCTCCTATTCCATTATACTTTATTATTATATTATTCACTTTAGTTTAGTGCTACGGTTTCCCTTTCATTCCCTTCCTTCCTGTCAATTGGCGAGCTGTGTTCACAGTGAATTTATTAATATTAATAAAAAGATGCGGAGATTAGACGATTTAGTGAATGAGCTCTAGAAATGATGTATATCACTAACGGTTTGCCATATTAAACGAAGAAGATATAGAACAACAGCTCATGGCATGATACTAATGGTATGTAGGCTCTGTTTCATAGTTCATTGCTTCGAAAGCGTTCACGGTTCAGGGTGAAACGTCGGTAAAAATGGATTGCTTTCATTAATATTTTACTGGCGCGTTCTGTGGAAATTCCAGGTTTGTCAAAAAAGTGAATTATTTTCAGTAGATTGAGAGTGGGAAAGAGAGTGGTGTGATGAGTGAATAAGCGAGAGATAGAGATAGATAAATAGAGCGTGAGAGAGAGAGAGAGAGGAGAGAGACGAGAGAGAGAGAAGCGACAGAGAGAGAGAGACGGGAGAGAGAGAGAGAGCGAGATTGGGGAAGAGAGAGCAGAGGAGAGAGAGAGCGAGAGAGAGAGGGAGACTGAGGAGGACGTGGAGAGAGACGAGACGAGAGGGATGAGGCAGGAACGAGAGAGAGAGAGAGAGAGATGGATCGATAGATAGGTAAAAAAAAAAAAACCATAGAAATATACAGAGAGAAAGAGCAAAGAGAAAGACAGAAACAGACAGACAGGCAGGCAAAAAGACAGACAGAAAAGACAGACAGTTACAGACATACATACGTACCTACATACATACATAGAGAGAAAAAAAGAGAGAGGGGAGGTATATAGGAGGCGTTGCTATCTGATACTACTGGCCTAAAAATGTAGATATTAAGAGATATTTTATATTTATTTACGGTATGGGGTGAAAGTGGGGTATTACTCAAAACATGTTAGTATCTTTAAAGTGTGCTAGTTTATTAAAATAGCCTGTATTAAAAATATGATACCGTTGATAAAGCATTTACATAGAGTACCAAAGACAACTTAAAATCGCTGTCGACTATTGACTAATTCGGAAGGAACAATTATAACAGGCTAAACCAATATGTATGTGATATTGATGTCATGGAATATATTACTATAGAATTCATAATTTACCCCCCGTGGCAGATCCTCCTTTAGCCGTTCCGACACACCCACCTGTAGAGGGACCTACCTGCCAGAAGAAAAACTAACCCTGCGAAACCAATGCCAATGTAATGTCTTCAATACCTGCCTCCCACACCATCTTCGTGGACGGGTTCTTACAAGTAGATGGGAACTGGAGGTTGGCTGTACTTCGCTTCCTAATATGGAACCACCGGAATGAGGAATGGACTGGACGCCGTCTGCAGGACTCGGTCAAGCTCTACCTCTGTATGGGCTTCTAGATGCTGTAGCCTTAATTCTACGCACCAGAAAGCAATGGGACTAGTAGTTGTGACTCGCAGGATTGCCCTCCGTGCCATCTCCTCCAGCCCTCTCCTCCCCAAAGCCTGAAGCCCGTTAGCCCTAGTCAGGGTCAATACTGCACCATTAGTCACGGCAATCGGACATGCACGTAATACATGTACTATAGATTCCTCGCATGTCGGAGTAAAAGCGAACGATGTGGTGGACCGTCTTGCCAAAGCTGCTGACGCCTCGCCGGCAACCCTTCTCCACTACGGCTTCTCGTCCCTACAAAGTAACCACGCAGCTGTCTGCTCGTTACGATGACATAACGTGGCGGCTGCCCGGCTGGTTAGGCTACAGACCGTGTGGCAGGTGGGTTTGAGGCAGAGGACGTGTCCCACTACTCATCGTGTAATCTGTGTGGACGCCACACAAGTCAACCACCCATCGCATTACCGTCTCGAGTGTACGAAAGTGGCTGATCCAATATTAAATAGAGACTCTGTCTTTGACATTTTCCAAGCACGTATTAACAGATGTTACTAACTTTGCAATAACCCATATTTTGGTGGGGTTCATACTTCTCCCGAGCTTCCGTTGCTTATTATTCATATATTATACCTCGAAATAAATTGATGAAAACGATGGAAAACGAAAACATACTCGCTCCCCTCATCCCAAAAAGATACAATAACATAACACAGTCAGTGAGAATTTCACAAGTTAATAACACGATCTTGAATTACCATTAGTATGGGCTACCAAGCTCTCAAAGGTGAGTGAATGAGGCTGGGTAACATTCTTCTGAGCGATCTTTTTCTACTTAAAAAGTAAGATTAAAATACGTGGAAACTGTATCATACTCCGTTAGATTCTAAGATTCTATCAACTGGATGTCCACGTGAGCATATGCCAGAAATAATCTGCCATTAATCCAAGCGAGTTTTAAAAACGATTAAGTTTTATGAAAGAACCGGTGGGCCCCCTATCGTTACTGAATCATTGTACATCCTGAGTTGCAAATACAAAAACAGTATGGATAATGGGACTGATTTTTTCCCCTCGTTTTACATATATGAGCATGCTTTAATTAGAGAGCGTACAATGAGTGATCTGCTCTTGCTATTATACTGGCTAAATAGGGTTTATAAATGTGATTCCTGAGATAATTTTATAGATGTGATATTTTCTTAAATGCTTCGGTGCCACTAGATTTGATAAATGAACACAGCCACACGCACACACGTGTAAGTATATTATATATATATATAGAATATATATAATAATTAATATATATATATATATAATATATATCTACATAATATATAATATATATATTATATATATTATATATCTATATATATATAGATATATATATATAATATATATAATATATTATATTCTATATATATATAATATATATATATATATACACATATACACGTAATAGTATATATATATATATATATATGATATATATATATAAATAATATAATATTATATAATTTTTATATATATGTGTTTGTGTCGTGTGTTGTGTGTGTGTGTGTGTGTGTGGGTTCTTGTGTGTGTGTTTTTGTGTTTTTGTGTTGGGTGTGTGTGTTGTGTGTGTGTGTGTGTGTAGTGTTGTGTGTGTGTGTGTGTGTGTGTGTTCAATCATAATAATAATCGATAATAATAATAATAATTAATAAATAATACTAAAATAATAAATAATTAATTAATAAATAATAATAATAATAATAATAATAATAATGAATTAAAATTAAGACAGTACTAATAATAATGTAACAATAATTAATAATAATAATACATGATGATGCTGATGATGATGAATGATGATGATGATGATGATGATGATGATGATGATGATGATGCTGATGATGATGATGAGCTGATGATGATGATGAGATAATAATAAAATAAAATAATAATAATAACAATAATAATATAATAATAATAATAATAATAATAATAATAAATAATATTAATAATAATAATAATAATATAATAATAATAAAATAACAACAAATAATAGATAATAAAAAAATATAAATGATTATTTATACGCAATAATTAGTAATACTAATAATATCATACACACAACACAATAGATTAAAAATATGATGAATGAAACGTGAATGACGAAAATTGCAGCTCGCAAAAGGTTCAGCGGCCACTGACAACAGCAGGACTGAAATTAAGTTGATCAAAGACTACACAATACCAATTCGCATTAGACGAAATAAGATCAAACTATAAATCAAATGCGAATGTGTGACCTTGTAGATTGAGGATAAAAATAAACTGGGATACGGCAACATGTAATTGCATTGATGTTAAACCACGAGAGTCCTTATGATTTAGCATTGCACGCTCACACTAATATATTATAGACAAATGGAGTGTAATAATTGATTCTGCATACATTCATGTTTAGTAAACGGGGCATCATTAATAGTGCGTATGTGTCTGTCTTTGGGTGTACATTCAATTATAAGTTCAGACGTTGACAGTTATACGTATAACAAAAGAGGAATAAGTTCTCAGTAATACACATTTAAAATCACCCTAATGCAGTAAATGATCGTAATTAATGTATTATCATATACAAGAGGCCACATTCTACATTACTACATACCAGAAGTTAGATTAATACGCCAATACTATTAGAGATATAATTATATGCTTACTTCGTTAGGCAAGCTAAGAAGAATTTATCATTAGGCTGTTAGTAATGGAAAAATTACATGCAGATACCCCAGCCAGCCTAAACTCATGAGACAACTTATGCATCACACGAGAAGCCAGATCCTATTACAAGCATCATTAGTATTAACGTTTTACTGTCCTGAACAGTGACTGTTCACGCCACACAAGTGTCCTGGACAGCCTCCGCATGTACAAAGCCTGGCCCACAGGTAAATGCCTTGAACAATACCATCAAAGGCGTACTTACCAGGCCCACAAACTTAAGCATTAGGTTGTGTGTTCCATACATTGCGTTTGAGTGTCTTGTGTGGCTTTGCACAGAACGTAGGTCTCGTTAAACTTTGCATATGCAATAACATCTCTCTTTATGATATACTAAGTTTCTTTGTTATTATTTTAGTTCTGTTTTTAATATTAATTATATAATATTCTCTTGAGTGTTCGTTTGTTAAATAGCTTTTCTTTTATTTTTCAATTTCCTTCTTGTTCCTCTTATTACTTTCTTTCTTCAAATTCCTTTGATTTTTCGTGTGTATAGTTGTGTAAAAAATTAACAGCAATATATATATATATATATAATAGATAATATATCTATATATATATATATTATTTATATATATATATAATATATATATATATATATAATTCACATTAAAATCACCCCTAATTGCAGTAAATGATCGTAATCATAGTATTATCATATTACACAGAGGCCAATCCTACATAATACATTACCGCCCATACTATTCGAGATATACTTATATAGATTATTATTATATAATATAGTATATATATAATATATATGTATATTATATATCTATATACTATATATATATTTTATATAGAGAGAGAGAGAGACGAGAGAGAGATGGAGAGAGAGAGAGAGAGAGAGGAGAGAGAGAGAGAGGAGAGAGGGAGAGAGAAAGAGGAGAGAGAGAGAGAGGAGAGAGAGAGAGAGATACAACACTTATGTACAACAGATCTTCATACTAGACATCAAGCATGTATATGCACACACACATCGATTGGTATTTATACAAGTCATTGATTTACTTCTTTTTATATAAAATTTTTACAGTTGTTAAAGAAATCGTTATTATCAGCTGAAGATATAACTATTCAAGAATGCTTCTCATGATACCTAGCTGGGGATAAGAGCTTACCACACACATGCACACACACTAATTATGACGCCCGCACACGCGCACAAACAGGACACACAAACACACAGACACACACACAACGCGGAACGCGCCACACGCACGAACACACACACACACATAAATATAAGTAAATAAAATAAATCAATATATATATATATACATATGCATATATTATATATAATTATATATATATATAATATATATGTATGTATGTATGTATAGGATATATACATATATATATATACATATACATTGATATACATATGTATATGATATGTTACGTATAATGTATATTGTTATATGTATATATGTTATATTGTAATCTAACATTATTAACATATATATATATATATATATATATATGATATAATATATATATATGTGTGATGTGGTGTGTGTCTGTGTGTGTGGTGTGTGTGTGTGGTGTGGGTGGATAATGAATGAAAGGGATAAAACAATTAATAATAATAATAACAATATAATAATTAAAATAATAGTTAATAATAATAAAAACCATATCACTTCCATGATCCTTCCTTTCTACACTTCATGTCATGACATATTCCACTTTCAATCTTTTCTTAGTTAGTCACACTTTTCTGCAGTTTTCTTTTCAGTGATACAAGTCAACCTGACATATATGTTGGGTACGTTCATCAGTTTGTGTAGATTCACGTTCAGGAAAGTGCAGCCACGTCGTGAGGTTGCATGATTCCACATAATCGTAGTCTGGGAATACAGGCACCTCCTTGAGGGAGTCAGTTATCGTGGATGGAAATATACTGCTACTGTTTTCTATGACCTCTTCAGGCGCCACTTGTTCAGTTGCAAAAGTACCTCTTTCCAAAGCACTTTCACCTTCCCCGCGCCTGTTTTCTTCAGCTCGCACAACACAGCACACCTAAACAAACGTAGAACAGGTGCGCCATTGCTTAAAGCGTGATTGTGTAGCCTGGCAGTTTGTGTGGGCCCGTATATATTACAGGTCGCATATATATATATATACTATATATATATAGAGAGATATATATGTAGAATATAGATATTATATAAGTATATATATGTCTAGCATTATATATATAATATATAAATATATATATATATATATATATATATATATATTTGTCTATGTATATTAATATAATATATATATAAATGTATATGTCTATTATATAATATAGATAAATATATATATATATAGATCTATATATTATATATATAAATTCAGTGGAAAAGCCTGTTAATTTTTTTTTACTAAATACTCTGCACATAGATGCTCTGCAAGTCAGTTAGTAGGAACCTTGTGACCTTACCTGATTTCACCCTACGTTGATTTTTCTTTTTAACTAATGCTATAAAATCGATGGTGTTATTTTATTATAGACTTATTATTACTAAAAGTTATTGATATATTAGTAACAGAAAACATAAGGATAACGTTAAAATATTATCTGAAAAATCAAGGAAAAACGGTAAATCAGGCGAGGCAGACAGTACTCGTAATTGGTCCATTGGTGACCTAGTAACAAGTGGAGCCATTCTATGAGTAAAAACAATTAGTAAAGTCAATTCCAGCATGGCATAACGTACACTCGCCCTAAAAAAAATTCTTTACTCTTGTTCTGACCTAACAATCTGATATGACGACGAGACGGTTGGAAAAGTGACTGTGAGCTCGACTGCCGATTTGGATCCCTGAGAGGGATCGTCATTTAAGAGAGGGGGGCAGGGCAGCGGGTATTAGTCACCCCCCTAGACTGTTTGTCCCACCAAGGGCCTCAATTTTTTTTTTCATAACTTACACCATATAGATCCGCGTTATAACTTGAAATGACCCTGGAATAACACATTTTTTTCAAAATCTTGTTACCTTAGTTTTGCTTGCGCGTTTAAAAAATATAGGGTTTTGAAGCATAATTACTATAGTATTCATGTTACGCCATCAGCTTTGCTGGACGCTGGCAAGAATAGGTGGCATGGATGCTACTACCGTCGCCATTAAATTTTTTGATGTCCGTCTGCAGAGCGCTGTCCTCCCATGCCCTAATTGCTTGACAAGATGATTATATGATGAGTGGGTAGTTTCTGCCCTGGCTGCCTAACCATTCTCAATTCAGACGAGACCTGGATGATCTGGGGGGATGTGGCCAGTGTAACTCAGACTTGTTGCGAAAATCACGTCCTCACGACTTGTCATGTCGGATAAAAATGTTGTACTGGAAGAGGAAAATGGCTCCGACTCAGGGGAACACCAGGCCCTCACCACTAGTAACACTACTGCCATCCAACAGTTCCATATAGCAATACCAAGGAAATCTGCTGGGCCCGCATTCACCCACTCCCTACACCGCATCCTTTACTCAAAACTGCCATCGATTACTGATAGTCTGTGTGCTTGTAGGCAGCAGAACAAAATTGGGTTCTATCCCTTTAATAGTAGGATTGTTCAAAAATTATAACAATGAAACTAAGTAATGAGAAGAAAGTGACTCACAGTGCAGGGAACCATGGCAACCTGTCACACCCCTCTTGAAACCCAGTTGATGTAAGGGCGTTGCACTCATATGAATGGTTCCACTAGTGCATGAATAATGCACTTCAAGTAAGCTGTGCTAATATGAAACTGTTATTCTATAACCACATGAATTATTTTTGAATGACATGATCATCCTTCCTCCGTCCTGCACAAGGGGTATCCACTTCTAGGTCTTTTCCTCTGGTGGACTCAGTTGCTTGGGTCGCTGGGTCCCCAAGCGGACACGTTAGCTTCGAAGTAACTAATTTGATTTTTCGTATCTTGATAGTGCTCAGCGCTTTTTAAGCGCAATTATGACACTACAAAGATCTAAGAGCACTCCATTGCTGACATTGACATATATTATATTAAATATCAGTAAAAAATACACACACACACACACCACACACACACACAACAACACACACAAACTCACTCACACACACACACAATCACAACAATCACTCACAACACACACAACACACTCAATCACACACCACACACACAAATACACACACACACACACACACACACACACACACACACAAACACACACACACACACACCACACACACACACACACACATACACATATATACATATCTTCATATGTATTTGTATATATACATATATAAATACATATATATATACACATATACATATATATATATATATTCATTATATATATATATATATATATATATATATCTATATATATATATATATATATACATATATACATATATATACAACGAAACGAAACACATCTGAAACTAAAAAACACTCGAAACCTATAGGCATACGTATAAGACATTTTCCCTTCCATTATAAACGAACTGTTAGTAACAAGAATTGCTCCTACACTACTTTTAGCTTCTAAAAAACATACCTTTTGGACCGTATGCCATAAGGTTGTGTGTGTTTTATTTTTAGTGCCGTTCGTTCCGTTTTGCTGTTTTTCATTCATCATTTTCCGTTTAACAGTATTCTTTTGTCCTGTTGCAGTAGTCATTTAAATTTATGTTGCTTTCGTTTCGTCAGCTTTCTGCCTTATTTTATTTGCAGTTGACTAGTATTATTTCGTAATTTTAGTTTTGAAGTTTGTTAAAGCCCTAGTTCAGGATATTTATGCATGTATTTTGTGTAATGTCTACCATTCTACTTTCTCCAAATGACTGGCTTGAAAATGGATTTCTATTTGAAGTAATCGAAACGTTTCCCAAAGGAATGTGATCCCAACCCTGGTGTTTATCTTCTGACAACACACACACAACAAACCACACACACACACACACACACACACACATATATAATAATATAAATATATATAATATAATATATATATATGTATATATACATATCTATATTATATATATATATATATATATATATAATATATATAGATATAATTCTGCATAGGGTTGATGTTTGGTCCAAACTGAAGAGGAAAAGTAATGTACAGATACCGGTCACCAATCCAATAAATACAATTGCGTTGCATTAATTCAGTACCTAAAAACAAGTGTGAAAAGCTTAAGTCGTAAATGGGAAATGAAGATGCTCCAGTTAAAAGACTCGCTACAGTTGGTCTATTTCCGACTGTGTCCGCCAAGGGAGGAATATGGTTGTGCGAATAAGAAGGTTTGTGAGACGCGGAGGATGTCCGTGAAGATGGCCTCGTTGAAGTCATTTGCTCATATGAAATTATCCTTCTGCTTTACATGACAGTTTCATCATTGTATTTGAAGAAAAAAATCTTATAAAGAATAAACACTCATATCTGCGTACGTTATTGAAGAAGCCATAAAATGGATCATCTTGTCTCGAATACATCATTTCGTTCAAGAAAAGCGATTTGGAAAACTATACTACATTCATTTACTTTTCAGGCGATGGGTTGAAGCAGTGGAGATTATATATATATATATTATATATATATATATATATATATAGATATATATATTCTATGTATATATCTATATATATATATATAAAATATTATATAGATATATTCCAGACCAATAGATCTAAAAAGAAATACATAATCAGCAAACTACAGTGTATTTCATAGTAAAGATTTATCCCAATCGTCAGTCTAAGCAATGCGATGTACGTCTCTTGGGAAAAAAAAAAAAAAAAAAAAAAAAAAAAAAAAAAAAAAAAAAGAAAAGCAATTCTGAAATGGATATGTACATTGATGTTATCCGTTGATGAATTAACTTAAAGTGCATTTATATTAGAAGTAGTATTATAACCATTTTTTAGATTTGAAGACCGAACTTAACGAGCCATCAATTATGATATAATCTGCATAACTACGCAATTA
>NC_051421.1:32422963-32425463 GCF_015228065.2 Penaeus monodon | reverse complement strand
ATGCGGCCATGCGAAGACCCCGTTGGCGATAGACCCCGATGATGAAGGAGAAAAAGAAAAATACCCGACAGATTCCTTCTTGTATCCCATGACAAACCAACTATTTTCGCGAGAAATGCTTTGCCAGGATTTACACTGATCCCTTTATGTATAATATAGTTTTTCCTTTTTTCGAGATAAATTTTGATTTTACTGAATACAAGCGTATTAATTAAAATGCGTGTTCGTGAAAAAAATTCCCTTTTAAAACTAAAAACCTTCTGGAACAACATTAATCACATTATGGAATGAAGCAACGTATGATGTGATTACATTCAATCAAGGGTTACACTAACACTCTGAGAGAGAGGGAGAGAGAGAGAGAGAGGAGAGTAGAGAGAGAGAGAGAGGGGGAGAGGAGAAAGGGGAGAGAGAGAGAGAGAGGGGAAAAGGAGAGAGGGGAGCGGAGGGAAAAGGGGAGAGAGAGGAGAAAAGGAGAAGGGAGGTGGGATGAGTAAAGCGAGGGAGGGAGGAAAAGAGTGAGAAAGTGAGATATATAGAGAGAAAAAGAGAGAGAAAGAAAGAAAGAAAGAGGGAGAAAGAGAGAGAGAGAGAGAGAGAGAGAAGTATGAAGGACAGAATGATACAAATGTATGTCTACATATGACTTTGAATACAGTGACGATTATATCCGTTATTACTTAGATATCGGTACATTATAAAATTACTATCATGATTGTACAGTGTTTTCATAGCGTTGTCTGAACTCGTGTAGTGCACATGTATTAGATTATCTTACACATAATTTATCTGTAATATTACGAATAGTATTTGACAATGACGACAGGTAAGGCTCAGACTATCTGCATCTTTTACCATTTTTCAATGTATAGTGAAGATTTGATGCATATTGCACGCAATGCATTTGTTTAATTTTATCCTGGATGACGCGGCTATAAAAGAAGACAGTTATGTGATAATATGATAATAATAAGATGTTTCATCATAACAACAACAGTAACAACAGTAAACTCGGTATTTATATAAAACGAAAAATAAAATAACCTATCTTTGTTAAAGAATGTCTGCAGGTATGACATGCAAACAAACAAATCTAAATAAAACGATTGATTAATAAACAAATGGACTCTCTATTCATGCAAACACGCTTGATATAGATACCAAATATGTTTAACATTCATACGTATCTTTAATTTATGTATCTAATCTAAGTTTGCTAAGAGACGGAATATTTCATCTTTTATCTGAAACAGACCGAAATTCACATGGTGCTGAACGCCAAGTTAGACCGAAAGAGAGAGAGAGGGCAGGTAGGCAGTCAGACAGTCATCAGGTAGTTGGTCAGTTAGTTAGTTTGGTAGGTAGGCAGGCAGTCGTGCAGTCGTTCAGTCAGTCAGTCAGTCGGTCGGTCGGTCGGTCGGTCGGTTGGTCAGTCAGTCATCAGTTAGTCGGTATGTCATCAATATGTCAGGGCAGGCAGGCAGGCAGTAAGTCATCAGTCAATCAGTCAGTCAGGTAGGCTAGAAGGTATTCAGGTAGGCAGGCAGTCAAGCAGATAATAAGACAGGCAGATACACAGATAGATAGCTGGAGCTTCAGGAGAGAGAGAGAGAGAGATTGGGAGATAGAGAGAGAGAGAGAGAGAGAGAGAAAAGCAGAGAGAGAGGAGAGGAAGAGAGAGAGAGGAGAGGAGAAGAGAGAGAAAGAAAAAAGGAGAGAGGAGAAGAGAGAGAGAGAGAGATGGAGGAGAGAGAGAGAGAGAGAAGAGAGAGAGAGAGAGAGGGGAGAGGGGAGAGAGAGAGAGAGAGAGAAGAGAGCTAGAGAGAGAGAGGAGAGAGACAAAGAGAGGAGAAAAAGAGAGAGGAGACAAAGGAGACAGAGGGGAAGGGGAAGAGAGAAGAGAGAGACAGAGAAAAGACAGAAAAGAGACAGAGAGAGACAGAGAGAGACAAAGAGAGAGAGAGAAGAGAGGACAAGAGAGAGAGAGAGAGAGAGAGAGAATAAAATACCCGATCATTTACCAATATTTTTACATTAGCGTCCATCCACGCTCATTACGACTTTCCTCATAGTTCACTGTTGGCTTAATCTGCTTCATTAACTCCCGAATGAAGACCTGATACGATTAGTTGACAGAAAACTTGTACACATTTACAAATGCACTGAATGTAAACGCACGAGATAATACCTTACTTCAATACAACGAAATTTTTAGAAAATGTAGGTTTGTTTGAAGCTCATAATACAGTAATGATTATCGTATTACAATAGAAAGCTTATAACGGGATTTAATTGTTGACTGTAAGTGAACCAACACTTACAGATAAATATTCCAAAATACGTTTATTGCTATCACTGACTTGCTTTGGCAGAGTTGATTTTATATATACCTTGATGAATTATCATTCCAGTCAGTTTGTTCCTATCTAATTAATATACAATGCATTTTTTTACGAAGTATTTGAATTGAAATCCGGTTGTGCAACCTTCATTACAGCGT
>NC_051421.1:32400991-32403491 GCF_015228065.2 Penaeus monodon | reverse complement strand
TCACACACACATACACACACACACACACACACACACACACACACACACACACACACACACACACACACACACACACACACATATATATATATATATATATATATATATATATATATATATAGTGTATATGTGTGTATATATATATATATATATATATATATATATATATATATATATATATATATATATATACGTATGTGTATATGTATATATATATATATATATATATATATATATATATATATATATATATATATATATATATATATATATATATATAATATACTTACACGTGTGTGCGTGTGGCTGTGTTCATTTATGCAAATCTAGTGGCACGAAGCATTTAAGAAAAGATCACATCTATAAAATTATCTCAGGGAATCCACATTTATAAACCTATTTAGCCATTATATAGCAAGAGCAGATTCACTCATTGTACGCTCTCTAATTAAACATGCTCATATGTAAAACGGATGGGGGAAAAATCAATCCCATTATCATACTGTTTTGTAATTTGAAACTCACGGATGTAAAATGATTCATTAACGAGAGGTGGCCAACGGCTCTTTCATAAATACTTAATCGTTTTAAAACGTCGCTTGGATTAATGGCCATATTATGATTCTGGGCATATGCTCACGTGGAAATCCAGTGGATAGAATCTAGAATCTAACGGGAGGATGATACAGTTTCACGTATTTTAATCTTACTTTTTGATTAGAGAAAAGATCGCTCAGAAGAATGAGTTACACAGCCTCATTCACTCACCTTTGAAGAGCTTGGTAGCCCATAATAGGATGGTAATTCAAGATCGTGTTATTAACGTGTGAAATTCTCACGACTGTGGTTATGTTATTGTATCTTTTGGGATGAGGGGAGCGAGTATGTTTTCGTTTTCATCGTTTTCATCAATTTATTTCGTTCAGTGAGGTATAAATATATGAATAATAAGCAACGGAAGCTCGGGAGAAGTATGAACACCCACCAAAATATGGGTATTGCAAAGTTATTACATCTGTTAATAAGTGCTTGGAAATGTCTAAGACAGAGTCTCTATTTAATATTGGATCAGCCACTTTCGGACACTCGAGACGGTAATGCTATGGGTGGTTGACATTGTGTGCGTCACACAGATTACACGATGAGTAGTGGGACACGTCCTCTGCCTCACCCACCTGCCACACGGTCTGTAGCCTAACCGGAGCCGGGCAGCCGCCACGTTATGTCATCGTACCAGCAGACAGCTGCGTCGGTACTTGTAGGGACGAGAAGCGTAGTGGGAGAGGGTTGCCGGCGAGGCGTCAGCAGCTTTGGCAAGACGGTCCACCACATCGTTCGCTGTTACTCCGACATGCGAGGGAATCTATAGTAAATGTATTACAAGTGCATGTCCAATGGCCGTGACTAGATGGTGCAGTATGTGACTGACTAGGCTACGGGCTTCAGGCTTTGGGGAGGAGAGGGCGGGGAGGAGAGGGCACGAAGGGCAGACTGCGAGTCACAAATAACTAGTCCATTGCTTCTGGTGCGTAGAATTAGGCTAACAGCATCTAGAAGCCCATACAGGAGGTAGAGCTTGACCAGTCCTGCAGACGGCGTCCAGTCCATCCCTCATTCGGTGGTTCCATATTAGGAGCGAAGACAGCACAACCTCCAGTTCCATCTACTTGTAAAGAACCGTCCACGTAGAGGGTGTGGGAGGCAGGGATGGAAGACATTATATTTGCAGTGGTTTCCAGGGTTAGTTGTTTCTGCTGGCAGGGTAGGTCCCTCCTACAGGTGGGTGTGTCGGAAACGGCTAAAGGAGGAATCTGCCACGGGGGGGTAAATTCATTAATTCGATAGTAATATATTCCATGACATCAATATCACATACAAGGTTGGTTTAGCCTGTTATAATTTTCCTTCCGAAATTAGCAATAGTCGACAGCGATTTTAAGTTGTCTTTGGTACATCCTATGTAAACGACTTTATCAACGGTATCATATTTTAATAAAGGCATATTTTAAGTAAAACTAGCACACTTTAAAGGATACTAACATGTTTTGAGTAATACACACTTTCACCCCATACCTAAATAAATATAAAATATCTCTTAATATCTACATGTTTTAGCAGTAGTATCAGATACCCAACGCCTCCTATATAACTCCCCTCTCTCTTTTTTTCTCTCTATGTATGTATGTATGTACGTATGTATGTCTGTAACTGTCTGTCTTTTCTGTCTGTCTTTTTGCCTGCCTGTCTGTCTGTTTCTGTCTTTCTCTTTGCTCTTTTTCTCTGTATATTTCTAAGGTTACCTATCTATCGATCCATCTCTCTCTCTCTCTCTCTCTCTCTCTCTCTCTCTCTCTCTCTCTCTCTCTCTCTCTCTCTCTCTCTCTCTCTCTCTCTCTCTCTCTCTCTCTCACTCTCTATTTATCTATCTCTATCTCTCGCTTATTCACTCATTCACACTCACTCTTTCACTCTCAATCTACGGAAAATAATTCACTTTGAA
>NC_051421.1:32386847-32388391 GCF_015228065.2 Penaeus monodon | reverse complement strand
AGAAAGGAACCTGGAAAATGCTGCAACGCTTTGAAGTACAAACGTCACATTTCAATAAAATCAACATTTACAAAATACCTTAGGAAGTGTTTACCTATTGATTTTGTTTGTTGGGTTATTATTTAGGTCATTCAGCTGTATAAAGACAGAGCAAATGATCGAAGCCAATACGTATATGATTTACTGCCGTAATTACAGTGATTACAATTCATATTTCATAACACAAGGAAAGGCAGAGGAACAGAAGTTGTAATAAGGGTTAAGATTTATTATAGTGATAGGACTTCATTTTTTGTTCTTTGTCCAATTTTCCTTGCTAAATTTTTCGTCCTCGCTTTCCCCTTTCTTATTGTTGTTTTGCTTTTTGTTGCAGAAACTGTTGTACTTTTTGATGTTCTTCTTTTCTACATGTTTCTATGTTTTCTCTATGTTCCTCCCCGTGCGATTCAAAATAATGAATGAATTTCATATTACGTATTAATGCAAAGTAAACAGGTTGGTCCGGACTGTGGACTACCGCATTAGCCATAGATTAACTTACTCTATTAAGAAGTTAACAGACGCCACTTCATTTCCAGAAGCCATAAGTAAGGGAGGCATACTAATGGTTTAATGTAATTAGTTAACTAAGTCTTACTTCCTAATCAAATCCATTTATTCTAATTTATTACCCAACTTCAAACTGGAAAAAAACGGAAACTCGGTAAGACTTCAGCGATCGATCGTAATTCAGAGTCGAGTCCAAAGCAGCAGAGATACTGACACACAGATGAAACGCAGTATGGAACAGAAACACAGAGGCAAACGCACTACGGGGCTTTATACACTGAATCCAGGAGAGAGGCGAGAATAACGGCAGATGTCAGAAGCCAGGGACAGTTAGTATGTGATGTCGGTTGAAGGTTGATGTGCGGTGTGCAGCTGACATGCCTAGAACGGAGGTATTAACCGGGATCGTTTTCTTTTCAGGGGAAGGGGAGCAGAAAGTGGTCTCATCTGCTGTCACCGTCATAAATCCTTCAGCGCTTTCTATATTATGCTGAATTACTTTTTTCTGGAAGCAAACTGTAATGTATAGGTGTGTTTGTGTGTGTGTGTGTGTGTGTGTGTGTGTGTGTGTGTGTGTGTGTGTGTGTGTGTGTGTGTACATATATATACATGTGTATACATATATGTGTGTGTGTGTGTGCATATATATATATATATATATATATATATATATATATATATATATATATATATATATATATATATATTATATATATATGTATACATATATGTGGTGTGTGTTTCTATATATATATATATATATATATATATATATATATATATATATATATATATATATAGATAATTGCTTTTTTTTTTTTTTTTTTTTTACACCTTTCCTGCCTTACATCCTCGCCTAGACCTCATGAAGGATGTGCAAATCAGCCCATCAACTCATTATATCAGAAATCTGTTAACAGAGAGATCTTGTGTTAGACCATATTCCTCTGGCTAACATCTCCTGATAGCTGACAGGTGTTTGGTAAAATAAAAAT
>NC_051421.1:32375890-32379247 GCF_015228065.2 Penaeus monodon | reverse complement strand
CCAAGCTGTTTCCCTCGGCTACCCCCTCCAGGCGTTTCTCGTTATCGCCGAAGGGGAGGTCTACCCGGGGGGTCAGCCTGCCCTGCCAAACCCCTTTGTTTAAAGGGAGTCACCCCGGCTCAGGAAATTTTCCTTTTTATAGTTCCAATTATAATTTGTGTGTTGTGGTGTGTGTGTGTTTTGTGTGTTGGTTTTATGGGGTGGTGGTGTGGGTGTGTGGGTGGTTTTTGGGTTGTGTGTGGTTGTGTGTTTTTGTATGTGCACATATAAAAAAAAAAGGAAAAAAAAAAAAAAAACACGCACACCCACACCACACACACCAACACAAACCACACACACATATATTATATATATAAATATATATAATATTATATATATATATATATATATATATATATATATGTATTTATTTATACGTTTTAAAATATACATATGTATTTATGCATGTATCTATATCTTAATCTCTCATTATATGATTATAACATACATCACTGTATGTATGCATGTGGAAATTATATTTTTAAAATTTTATATATATATATATAATATTATTTATAATATATAATAATATATATATTAGTATGTATATCTGTATTATTAAATATATATAAAATATTATAATATATATATATTATTTTATATATATTATTATAATATATATATGTTGGGTGTATGCATGTATATGTACGTTTCTTTCTTACCAGACGATTTCAACGATTTTCTCATAACTACAGATTTATATTTTCCCTTTAAAGAATCACGGAGAGGCAGCAAGCGAACTCTTTCTTAAAGACAGATAGTATGTCTGCTCTCTCTGTTTTCCCTTTGATGATTATTTGCCTCACCCAAATATTTTCTCTCTCACTTCTCTCTCAAATCAGTGTGTCTCTTGTAAACACAAGAGACGCTGGATTCATTCTTGATCTTCTTTTCATTTTTCTGTTTGTCTGTCTGTCTGTCTGGATGTGTATTTTGTGTGTATATATATGTGTGTGTGTGTGTGTGTGTGTGTTCATTAATGTATGTATGTATGCGTATGTATGTATAGATGTATTCATTTATGTACGTATAGATGTATTCATTTATTTATGATTTTAATTATTTATGTATTGTTATGTATGTATCTCTCTCTCCCCTCTTTTTAATTCTTCTCCTCTCTTCTCTCTTCTCCTCTCCTCCTCTCTCTCTCTTTTTCTCTATCTCTCTCAATTTTTTCCCCTCTTCTCTCTTTCTCTCTTTCCTCTTCTCTCTCGCTTTCCCTTCTCCTTTTCCTTTCTCTTTATCCCCCTCCCCTTCTTTTTCTCTCTCCCATTCTCTCTCTCTCTCTCCTCTCTCCTTCTTCTCTCTCTCTCTCTCTCTCTCTCCTCTCCCCTTCTTCTCTCCCCTTTTTCTCTCTCTCCTCTCTCTTCCCTTTCTCCCTCTCTCCCTCCCTCCTTCTCCCCCTCTCTCTCTTTTTCTGTCTCTCCTCTCTCTCTCTCTCTCTCTCTCTTTTCCCCCTTCTTTCCCTTTCCCCTCCTTCAAACTTTTCCCTTTGGTATTGTTCCGCGTAAATGCAAAAAGAAATTCTTTTGAGAATCCTTACTTTTTCATACAGAATGTTCGCAATTATTTGTTTCTGTAGAATACCCTAGAAATGAATAGAATAGCGATGTATTTTTATCCTGTATGATCAATTTGGAAAAACGGGACAAAAAAGCAACAGAATATGAAATAGAGAAATGGAGAGGGAGAGGAGAAAAAGACAGAGAGAGAGAGAGGGGAGAGGGGAAAAAGGTCAGAGGGGGAGGGGAGAAGAACAAAGATAATAAGATAAAACAAATTTGTTTAGTATAAAAAGAGGAGAGAGAGAGAGAGAGAGAGAGACGGATCGATCGATAGATAAACATAAAAATTTTAAAAAAAAGAAAGTGAAAAGGGAGAAAGTAAAAAAACAGAGAGAAAAGGAGAGGAAGGAGAGGGGGAGGGAGGGGGAAAAGGGAGAAAAGGAGAGAGGGGTAGAGAGAGAAGAGAGAGAGAGCAGGGGGGAGAAGAGAGAGGGGAGAGACAGACAGAAAAGACGGGGAGACGAGACAGGGGGGGGAAGAGGGGAGAGGGGGGGAGAAGTAAAAACCCAGATATAAAGGTAGGGTTGATGCAGGAATTATTTACTGTAAAGGGTTTTTTGTTTGGATACGGGAAAATCCTTTGACAATGGTGGAAACTTTTCGTAAAATTTTAGAGCTGCGTTTTCCTAACTTATCCTGATTATTTTCTACAAATTTTTGAAATTGGGAACAAAATCGCCTAATAAACATCCCCAAGTTTGTGTAATCTAAGAGCTACTGTCACAGCGGTATTGCAAACGTTGAAATTATTACTGTTATTAAAGTCATCACTGTTATTATCACCATTATTCTTCACCTTACTTCATCACAGATTTTAATCAAATAATCATTTCTTTTAAAATCATCATGATCAATATCATCACTATTATCATCATCATGACCATCATCACCATCATCATTAACATCACATCACACCCCCACCTTTAACCATTTTTCAATCTTTATCATCATCCCCAAATTAACTTTTCATCACAATCCCCACGTCATTGCATCAAATTTCCCTCACATAATTATTTTCCCTTTTTTCGTTTTCAAAATCTCATCAAAGATAATAAAAAAGGATAGATGAATAAATTATAATATTTGTTCCTTATCTGATTACCTTAACATGCTGTTTGTGTCATGTTGTTGCGCTGACAATGCATTCAATTGACAAAAAAACAAAAAAACCGACATGTTTATAAAGCGTGAAATTAAAGGAGAAGCATATGTTGATGTATTTATCTGAATAATTCAAACAGTAATTTCTCCTTTACCTGATCTAATCATACGTATATATATTTTTCAAATATTCATTATATTCTGAACTTTTTGACTGTAGAGGATTAAAAAGGAGGATATTCACATTAAAAGTGCTATATTTAATAATAATATAATAATTTTCTTTACGATTTCCTTCTTCCATTCTGCACGTGACTGACTTCTCGTTGTTGCATTTTTGTGGGTCATGATACTATTGATTTGTGCAACGGAACTGACATGTAGGTTCAGATTCAGCTCGGTAAGTAATAAATGATAATTCGTGCTTCTTGGTTGTCATGCGTCATGTGACTTGGGGAGAGAGGGAGAGAGATAGATAGCTAGAGGGAGAGAGAGAGAGAGAGAGAGAGAGAGAGAGAGAGAGAGAGAGAGAGAGAGAGAGAGAGAGAGAGAGAGAGAGAGAGAGAGAGACAGAAGAGACAGAAGAAGAAGAGAACACACACACACACAGAGAGAGAGAGAGAGAGGAGACAGATAGACAGAGAGAGAAAGA
>NC_051421.1:32328390-32340890 GCF_015228065.2 Penaeus monodon | reverse complement strand
ATGGCTCAACGAATTAGCACTTGTTGCCTCTCTCATAGATTTGTTCGAGGATATCTGTGGGATATCTGCGTTTAACTTTCTTCCACACTATATAGTTTGATTTGAAGTTACTGGTTTCAAATCCAAGTGAAAGTTTATGCAAATGCCCAACAGCTCTTTTAAAAGGAACGTCATTCAGTAAGTGTACCACATGGCTGAGACGAATAGCATTCTTGGTTTATTTTCCTGAAGAGTAGCAGCAGATATCATCATCATACATAAGGTGAGTATGCTATCAATGTACTTAAGAAAGAGAGCTGTCTCTTATATCGAAAGCCTGGGGTAATCTTCGGGTAATAGCATTAACAGAAAAAGTACGTCAGTATACATATTGTGTTTAGTTTATCAGACAAGATAAGAACTTGTGTATCTATGTACATATGTGTATATATGTATATAATTGTGTATATATATATGTATATGCATATGTGTATATATATATGTATATGTGTGTATATATATATATATATATATATATATATATATATATATATATATATATATATATATATATGCATATACACTGTGAGTGTGTGTATATATATATATATACACACGCGCGCGCGTGTGTGTATAAATATATTGTACATATTCATATGTATACATATATACACATTATATTTATATCCACATATATATATATGTATATATGCATATATATATATATATATATATATATATATATATATATATATATAGAGAGAGAGAGAGAGAGAGAGAGAGAGAGAGAGAGAGAGAGAGAGACCTGCTCTCTGCTGGAGATGGCTATGGCTACTCCCTGAAGATGGAGACAGTAGTGGTAACCAATCGTCCTGTCGCAAAGAGCAGACGTCCCAAGCCCTAACCCTGACAGCTAGCCTGAGGTTTAATCTTGGGCAGTCACTCCGGGTGGACGCCACCTGCCACCCCCATCGACGCTGTCCAATATAGCGAGGGCTCGGGAGCTGATGCTAGCAGTGAGAATAGCCTCCTTTTCCGGAAATTTGTTTTTCCTAGAAATTGAGGATTTTTGGCTCTTGGTATCACTGCTCTGACCCGCATCGTTGGACTTGTTACAGCGATGCGGGTAATGTGGACGAGGAGATTAACCACATCCTCGTTAGCACTCACTGGAGGATCCTCCATAATTGTAGAGTATATCAGAGCACAGAGGTGCGGAACTGATCATAGATTAGTTGTGCCACTCTTCAAGTCCACTTCAAAACTCCCTGTCATTCCAATGATCACCCCAGGGTGATGTGGACAGATTGAGGGAGGGGGAGTGTGCCCAGGGGTTTGCTGAAGCTGTCTCTGGTCGTTCCACAGTGTTTGGGGACCTGACAGACCCTGTTCGTCTGAGAAACACCTTCAAGCATAAAACATTCGATGCAGCTCAAGAATCGATTGGTGAATGCCCAAGAACTCAACTGTCAGGGGATTGTAACTTGCATCGTTCCCTGGTGTGCAGAACTAGGCTAGTGCTGAGAAGGGACAAGGAACAGTTTATCAGGAATCTTGCAGAGAAGGTCAAAAGCTATCTCTTAGTAAATGACCTGCAAGCCCTCCTCGCAGACAACTGCAGTCCGCTCAGCAAGTGACCAGATAATCTCAGATCCTGTTAGGGTGCGAGTGCGTTGGGCTGAGTATTTTGAGCAGCTGTACCAGACTGATCCACCAACAATTAACTTGGATGCGAGAAGTGTCGAGATTCCTTTGCCAGACCCACCTATCAGTGACGATTCACCCTCCCTGACTGAAGTCAGGGGGCAATCTCCAAGCTAAATGGTAGTAAAGCAGCAGGTCTCCGTGGCATCCCAGCTGAACTGTTAATGGTTAGTGGAGAACCTATGGGCGAGGGGCTTGCATGCTGTCCTGTTTGCCATCTAGCAGACTGTTACCATTCCCCCTGACCTGATGAGGGGTGTGGTCATCCCTCTCTGGAAGGGGAAAGGGGGATCAGTGGGACTGCAGCAATCACCGAGGCATTACATTGCTCAGTATACCAGACAAGGTTCTCGCTCACATCCTTTTAAGACATAACCTAGGAAGTCGTGGCCTGGCCTGGGCGATGAAGCCTGTTGTGAAGAGCTGGAGATGGGCCGAGCCTCTACCTGGTAGCTCGCCATGAGGGACCTTCATGGAAACAGTGGGTGGATGCGGCTATGCGCCCCCGTCAGCTCCCCAGTGATGATGATATATATATATATATATATATATATATATATATATATATATATATTATATATTATATATATATATGTTAATTGGATATATAATATATGAATATATATATATATATATATATATATATATATATATATATATATATATATATACATATATATATGTATATATGCACATACATATATATGAATATATATATATGAATATATATATATATATATGAATATATATATGACTATAAATATATTCTTACATATATATAGATATATATTTATATGAATATATATTATATTTGGATATATATATATATATATATATATATATATATATATATATATATATATATATATATATGTAAGTATGTATGTATGTATGTGTGTGTGTGTGTGTGTCAGAAGTGAAAGCGAGGAGCTCCATGAACTGATTTTAGGTTGGTAGCATATGGAGGATGTAGATATAGCTTATCGCCTGTTATTTCCGAAAAAAAAAGCTAAGCGAATTGCGAGGTAATATAAGGGTAATATTGCACCCAAAAGCCTCTCCGGGAACTTGAAATTGTATCTGATATTGCATTTTATATTTAATTTTGATTTCAACCGGCCAGATTACACACTCGGAGTTCCCATCAGCCTTGCACATCAAGCACATGATCGGTGAATACAAACTCCATCGATTCTGGTTTCATGTTTTCATTCGCTTGAAAAAACGTTCCCTCAACATGTGATTCAACAGTTCACGAAATTTCACAGTTCAAAATGTTTGAGTCTCCGTCCCTTGTATGCATTCAGAACCTAGCACTTATTATGAACGTTCTCTGTTTTAACAATTCACTGAACTCATTAATTAATTTTACATTTTCTTCAAAGGAGGATGAGTGGAGATTATAAGTTTTAACAGTGCGACAAGAGGTTTCATCCAATGTGTCAGCGGAAACACTAAATATAATCTATGTATCTTTCTAGAATTTAACAGATTTTTTTTAACGATATAAGTTTCGGAAAACGAAAATGGAAGCTGCCTCGATTAAATAAGAATAATAATAGTAAATGATATTAGTAGTAACGGCCATATTTGTACATGTTATCTGTTATCATCAAAGCAATAGAGACAGCTGTTTCCGTTTCTAACTGGAGGAGGAGAAGAAGAGGGGAAAAAGAAAAAGTAGGAGATGAAGGTGAAAAGATTAACTAATAGAGAAAAAGAGAGACAGAGACAGAGCGAGAGAAACAGAGAGACCGAGAAGATCGAGAGCGAACGAGAGAGAGAGAGAGAGAGAGAGAGAGAGAGAGGAGAGAGAGAGAGAGAGATAGAGAGAGAGAACGAAAGAAAGAGAGACCGAGAAGATCGAGAGCGAGCGAGAGAAAGAGACAGCAAAAGCGAGAGAGAGAGAGACAGCAAAAGCGAGAAAGAGAGTGAACGAAAGAGAAAAGAAACACAGATTCGCCGAAGTGCTCTTATGAATCCGCATTTCTCCGTTCCCAATCTCCCCCGAAAGACTTCAGTGAGCGTTTTCTGGAAACACAGTGATAATTTCGTTGTTCTACTGACAATGACATTACTCATTACCCAATTTACATTCCATTCTGAATCAGTCGACTGGATTAAGCGTTTGTGAATTACATTAACTTTCAAAATAATCATACCATCAGGGTTATTTCGGCTATTACTGTGATATTAAATTAATAGAAAGTTATCATCCCTATTATTATCATCATTATTATTATCATTATTACTATTATTGTTGTTGCAATCGTCACTGTTATTATTAATACTATTATTATCATTATTAAATAGTATTGTTATTATTATTATTAAATAGTATTGTTATTGTTATTATTATTATCATCATGATTATCATTATTATTATAATTATCATTATATTTATCATTAACAAGCTCATCCTCATCCTCATACTGATGATATTGATGATGATGATGATGATGATGATGATGATGATGATGATGATGATGATGATGATGATGATGATGATGATGATGGTGATGATGATGATGATGATGATGATGATGATGATGATGATGAGTGATGATGATGATGATGATGATGATGATGATGATGATGATGATGATGATGATTGATGATGAGGAGGAGGTGGAGGATGAAGAGGATGAGGATGAAAATCAACTTAATTACTCACTCCCACAAAATTTAGACAATTCCACATTCAAAACTGAACGAGTAGCCTTAGGAAGTAAAACTGAAATGGATATTCCCTGAAGTTTTGATTTTTGCCATTGTTTTAATTCTGCCAACGGAAATAAAAATCCATGCTTTTCAGTGTGTTTTTATGAAATGTAATCTCATGTGTTAAGCTATAATCATGAGAGAGAGAGAGAGAGAGAGAGAGAGAGAGACAGACAGACAGACAGACAGACAGTCACACACACACACACACACACACACACACACACACACACACACACACACACACACACACACAGCACACACACAGAGAGAGAGAGAGAGAGAGAGAGGAGAGAGAGAGAGAGAGAGAGAGAGAGAGAGAGAGAGAGAGAGAGAGAGAGAGAGAGATGAAGAGCGAGCAAGACCACTGCAGACCGCTCAGCATGTCGCCAGACCATCTCAAAATCTATAAATGCTGTCTACAACTGATACACATAACTAATACGTCGGTAGACCCAACACCTCTTAAAAACATACATACTGCATGATAAAAATTCGAATCCACTCATCCTCATTATCGCCCATAAAAATAAACCCACATTACCACATAGTTTCGCGTGTAATATAACACATATGCAACTGCGTGTGTCTGCTGCAAACCCCTGAAGGAATGATCTCAGATGCTAAAACGATCCACTTACAGAATGCCATGTCTTCAAGGATCGCCACTACCTGCACGTTCCCAAAAACTTCATTTATTTTCGTGTAATGAAAACTTTTGTTCTCAGACCTCACGCGATGACGTGAAAGTGACACTAACTTTGCTGGATAATTTACATATCACTTCAGGTCTATTTCATTTGTACAGTCTATACACGTCTCACTTCCGTAGCATTCCAAGATATCCTCATATATCCAAAGATACGAACTATGACCCCAATATATCAACTTTCTCACTGATCTATGATTTAATTCACATCACATGCATAAAAATACAAAAGCAAGCACGGGCAGCTGCGTTGTGGGGGTCAAATAAAACATAAAAGAGGGATCCAGTGGTCGGCTGTTTACTCTCCTCCTCTGTGTGCTCATGTCATATATGCAGATAGGACGTATTTCGGCCGACTGTCCTTTTCCGATTCCCGCACCGCTGTTTTGATTGCTACGTGACCCGTAAGCGAAGAGAAAAAAGTATATACACATATCATGCATATATATATATATATATATATATATATATATATATATATATATATATATATATATATATATATATATATATATATACTGTACACACACACACACACGCACACACTTATAAAAATATATGTATATGTAGTAACTTGTACACAAAGATGAAAAGAAAAACACCCACAGTATTGTGGTTGTTTTCCTTTTCATATATATATATATATATATATATATATATATATATATATATATATATATATATATATATATATACACATATATAAAGTGTTACAACTAACATTGCTTAACTAAATTTCTCTTAATGGAGAGTTGCCTTTATTCAGGTAGGGTATTAATCAAAAAAGGTAAAGAGCAAACTTAATTGCAAATTATGTTACAATTAAGGTTAATTGTAACATGGCGGCCAGACCTAACTTAGTTACTTTAGATATAATTTATGCAGCAACAGTTATGTGAAGGGAATTCCAGTACCAAATATAAGACTTATCAGTGTGCCTGTAGCACAGTGGAAAAGAAGGCACTAGCTTTGTTAATGGCTTTTTTCAAGAGTTGCCAATGGTCTTTGTAATATCAGATTGGATAACCTACAGAATACAGATTCCCACAATGATTCTGCAAATAACGTTGAGGGCAAGAGCAGAATGAATGAAGGAATGAATGGAACTCATAGGACAAATTTTAAGTTTATTTAGGTTATACTGGAAATGAAACTTTAGTGTTTAGTAACCACAACCCACTTCAATCCGTGAACAGCATGAAAATTAGAAATCAAAGACAGACTCGGTGGTTTCTAGCTTTGCAGCCATATAATCTAGTAATCAAACACAAAGGGTCATAAAAAATTTGACTGCAGATGCATTGTCGCTTCCTGATTAGACACTGTGTATAGAAAGCAAGCTTCACTTGAAATTGTCTATTTTTAAAAACCCTTCGTGTTTTTTATTCTAAGGGTGGGGGTGTTAAGTAAAGTAGTTTTATAAAAGATTTCTCTCGAGTAAATGGATTTTTGGGTTTGCCATTTCGCGTGGATCCTGCTTTGTAGTAGTAGTAGTAATTAAAAATGTGCGTTAAATATGCACCGTTTATTTTTTCACGTATGTAATTAGTATTATTGATAATGAAGATCTCAAATATTTATATATATATATATATATAATATATATATATATATATATATATATATATATATATATATATTCTAATAATGCGAATGGGTTGTCGGATGTAAACAATTTTGACCCAGCGGACTTGAGCTGGAACTTGGTGGAGGTGAGACGCACGGTCTTTTGTTTTTTTGGTTGTAATTAAGCTGTAAGTTTAGTGTTATTTCAGTACGTTTCCATGGTTATTTGTTGATTAAATGTTGTCTTAAATGTGGCTGGTGTTTGGTTGGTGACCAGAGTTTTACTTCTTGTGTTACATCTGACCCTTTTTTTTTTTCTTTTTTTTAAGTAATAACATTTTTAACAGTAATTTATTTACTTAAATGACATATCGATTTAAACTGCGTTTGCTAAAAGGCAAACAATATTTCCCATTTAATTTTCATAATACTTGTGGGCCGTTGCCGGAGATCATGCCTTTTTTCTTATTGATAATACATTTATAAACCTGTACTATTGCTTCATATATTTCCACACTCTTGCTGCTTCCCTTGTATTATTCAACTGTGATAAAACTCTAATATTATTGAATTGTGAAAAAGTGATATATATATAAGTGCTTGGAATGTTAAATTTAGTTAAATTGTTGAGAATTTATTTAGATTTTGTTGAATGATTCAGTTTTACTTAATCTAAAAAGATCTTAAGTGTATCAAGACTAATAGATATTACACAGAAATGAAAAGTGACTTATAGTCTGAATCTGATGAATAACTTAATTGTAAATAATGTTTATGATGGATATTAATTAATATTTTGATGACTGGTATTAAATTCTTGTCAAAATAAGTGAAACTTAAACTTTTTATTTTTTTTGTATACTAATAAGTGTTACAGAATAAGTTAATTATATGAAAATAAAGGCGGAGAACAAATTTAAAATCTTGAGACACTTAAACAATAATAATTATCCTTTGATAAGCTTTGTGTTGAAAGATAGGAGAATTAATAATAACTTTGATAAGGGAATGTTAAAGATTTGTACTAAACCTGAAAATTTTACAATTAAGTTTGCTCTTTACCTTTTTTTATTAATACCCTATTGACTGAGGCAACTCTCCATTAAGAGAGATTTAGTTATGCAAGGTTAATTGTAACAACAGTGATCAGATTACGAGACAAAATTGAGTGTCATTCTTTGTAATTGGAGAGAAACAATAAACTTGATGAAGTGCATGAGTATCATTTAGAACTATGCAACATTTTTTTGACAATGTCGTCAAGACTATGCTACTTTAATTAGGCAAAAGTTATTTATTTCAATCTTTGAATTATTTAAAATCTACTCGCTGGTAGATACAGAATTCAGATGTTTAGTCTCATTCAAAACATTCTTGCTGTACCTTTGAATACCCAAATATATAACAACGCATTAAAGTAATGAGCCTTATTTTCTAATGTACTGAAATGTTTATTTTAAATGTATATTTAATTCTCGAGCTAAAGGGTTTATACCTGTTATGAATGTATGCTGAATATGAATGAGGACTTCGGTCAACTGAATGACAGGTAGAATAAGAGAAATAGAGAGACAGTGAAATTTAAAAAAAAAGGCTAGAGAATGGTAGAGATCGATGGTCATGGCCCTTAAAGAGAGAGAGAGGGAGAGAGAGAATGTCGTTTTCTTTCTCTCAATTTCCTCCCTGTTCATTCTTTTCGTTAAACTTTCTTCATTCCTCTTTCAATTTGTGATCTACCTTCATTTCTATCCTTTTCTTCACACATACTAATCTCCTCCTCGTTTTCTACACTTCCTCCGGTAGTCTCTTCTTATTTCTATCATTTCCATCTTTTAACTTTCGTTTATTTCTCTCATCTTCGTTCTTTTCCTTAAGCTTTCATACCTGCCCCCTATCCTCTACCGTAATACTCTACCAGCCCCCTCGACACTCGATACCTGGTTTCGAATCCTGACCCGAACCTCTGTAATCCAGTGGGCGACGCTCCAACACGCGGCGGATAATTCCCACACACACACACTACACGTCTACGTTTTATTGCTGCCAAGCCATGATGTTCGAACGTTTGAGAGGCGAATAAGCCAGGTGACAGGTCATATTATGCGATCTTTTATCAGTCTGTATCCAAGGTATGAAGTCTTTCTTAAAGGTGGATGGCAGCGTAAGTGTTTTTAAATTTTTATATATTTATTTCTCTTCCTTTACGGCTTTTTAAGATTCTTTTTAAAGACTTTTACTTATCTTTTAAAATAACTTGTTGTAAAATAAATTGTTGGTCATCTTAGATGCTTGTTTTATGATAACTTTTAATATTTTTCCTACATTATATTTACGACCTGTCACATCACCAACATATAATTTACTTCACTAATTAATTAAAGCCTACTGGAGAGACTTGAATTATAAATTGCCATGTTATATGATTTTGCTACAATATTTTTAAGTTTACTATGTTGTCTTCCTGACTCGGTTAACGGTGTTTTTTGTTCACTGTTGCCTTACTTCTAATGTTCTTTTGTATGAATTTTGCAACTGTTTCTCATTTTGTTGTTATTTACTTTGATTAACACCTATGTACCATAATATGTTATTAAATAATTGTACTTTAGTTTGTTAAAATAACTGCTGCCACAATGGCGTGGCTTGCCTTCTATATATACCAATATACTAAATATAATTTTACAGGAGTTATGTCTGGGTTTGGTGTTCGTGTGTCCTTTTACTGTGGTAAAGATTGTGCTTGAACTGATTTACATGCCATTTAGGAATTGTTGGAAGTGTTTGCTAAATGTATACTTCATGTTTTGAATTGAAGGTTTATCATAAATTGGCAAACACCAGCCAGAGATGTCACATTTTAAACTCAAAGTCCAAATTCAATGTCAACCCGTCCCTTCAGGATGACGAGTTTATCTGAACGTTTTGTTAGTTAGTTATATTCTTAAATGTTTGTTTTACTTCTGTTGTCTACTAGTGGTGTTTTGTTTTTCATTCATTCACAAAGGAATCACGAATACTCATAACCAGACTAGTCAGAAAACTAAGATTTGCACAAACTAACATGAAAAATCGACAAAATGGTGTGGAATAGCAATGCAAGGTAGTTAGCACCGTACTTTGGTTAACAGAAAGAAACGCTCAGCTCTTCATTAACCACAAGTAAAGATAACGATTGTATTTTTTTCTGACCGCACCTGGGGTATCAGATACCACGGGAAGTCAACGAACCTCCTCTCGCATTATTTCGGTCCTAAACTGCTATCCACTATTCCAAGAAACAATTAGAATATTCAGAAATGATATTACTTGTTGGGGCTCATCGAGATATTTCAATGTACTTCGAAGGCATATTTGATGAGGTTCATCTATATGAAGCAAGAATTATTGAGAGAAATGTACGATTTTCTATTGCATACCATGTGTTAGGGGAATATACCGGTTAATGTTGATGTGGTTGATAATAATGTATGTTTAATGAGTAATTATGTTATACGTTTCTCTGTTGCTCAGTAAAACGCTACAACTGGACTGTAAAATAAGCTCACAATTATATACTCTACATCGTTTCATTTAATTATATTAAAATGATTGTTCCATAAATCAGGCAGGGAGAGGGAGAGAATGTGAACCACAAGGTAAGTGAAATTTATACTGAGAGAGAGAGAGAGAGAGAGAGAGAGAGAGAGAGAGAGAGAGAGAGAGAGAGAGAGAGAGAGAGAGAGAGAGAGAGAGAGAGAGAGAGAGAGAGAGAGAGAGAGAGAGAGAGAGAGAGAGAGAGAGAGAGAGAGAATGAGAAGAAATAGATGAATAAAAGAAAACACGCTGCATCTAGAAAACCACCTCAGAAGGAAACCATCGGGTGAATTCTTTGTCGAGACGAAACTATGAAGCAGATATATACTCTATACCCGATCATAAGCAAACAATTACCTTTCTTGTGGAATACACAGATGATCATTACGGTAATGTAGCCTTTATCGTTGGATGAGACTTCAGTTTAACGGATCCTGCTTTTAATACGAAGAACACTTATGTGTTGCATGATGTAGTGAAGTTGTCGGAATAATAAGGGTATTTTCCAATATTTACTCAGCGCCTGGCAGACATGGTAGCACAGAGCTGGAAAGACTGATGAAGAAACCAGTAGCATGATGAGGTACATATCTTATTTGTCCATCTATCTATAAATTATTTTTATTATTACTGTTCATTATCATCACATCTTTAAAGACGTGTTGATGTTGCTTCGTTGAAATTTCAGAATAATGACCTTTTTTAACTGTCCTCCGACATAAAATAAAATGAAAAAAAAAAGATACGAAAATAAAAACAGAACACTAAAACACACAGAGATAATGAAGTAAGGTGAAGCGACGCCGCAGTCACAGACCCATACCAGAAGAAAGGCAGGAAGTAGATTCTGTATTGAGGCTGAGCACTGGAGCAGATGTGGACACAGGGTAAGATTAATGGATTGGATGCTTGGCCTCATACAGATCAGTGGCAAGGAACAACGGGTGAAGCAAGCCATGGGAGGAAAGGGTGAGATCATTTGGGATGTCTGCACCTGACGTCATCGGATGAAGCTGAATACGAAACTTCACTTATCAATACCTTTGTTATACTAAACCGATTTTGTGACATCACTCTCATCTTAGGCTTGCTGAGCATCATAGAAAGTCTATTTCGAAAGCCCTACATTTCGAATCGTAAAGATTTTGAGTTGTATTATATCTAGCTCTCTTGCGTTAACACGATATCTTTTTTTTTTTTCTTCTTCATTCTTGTTAATGAATCTAGTTTGTCGTTCTTTCGATCGATAGGAATAGATAAGGTTTACATCAACGTTCTTATCAAACATTTCAACAGCAGATGTAGTTATGAAGATTGGAGTGTGTTGTTTAATACGTTCGAAAAAGTCTCTTAGTCTCCAACCAAGTGTTCACTTCCGGACTATATCATAATAATCAAAAGAATCAGATATCAGTATGTTTTCCTTCTCCCAGTGTATAATTACACACATGTACGTTTTGTTGAAAGAAATTTGAATTCTCCTATTATATGTCCTTCTTACGAAATATGTGTGTCATTGTGGCTGAAAAAAAAAGAATGAAGGGAGAGAGAGGAGGGAGGGAAGGGGAGATAGTCAATCAGTCAGTCAGTCAGTCAGTCAGTCAGTCAGTCAGGCAGGCAGGCAGGCAGTCAGGCAGTCAGTCAGTCAGCCAGAGAGACAGACAGAGACAGATACAGACAGAAACAGAGAAAAAGAGAGAGGAGAAATGGATAAAGGAAGAAAGATATATAAACGCCACAGAATCCAAAGCAGAGCAAAGACCATCCTTAAGACTATTTCACACGCAGGAAAAACAGCGCATTTAATAACATCTTAGGTTAAAGAATGTCACCGGACATTCGAGTGTTGTCACTGCCACTCTGTTTGCAAAGGCTTTAGTAAGCATTATATTGACAGCCTGCCACGCGATGATAATCTCATTGCTTTCGTGTGAATGACATCGACTCGGTGGCCAATTCACATTTGAATCGGTCGACTTAATTACGTGTTTGTAAAATCTATTAACTTCAGTATTAAATGCTCTATCACAGCTGTTCTTGTTATTATGAATATAAAGATATGCTATTATGGGATAGGAGGATTGGTTTCTTTATTGATTTTACTGTACTATGGAAAGGAGGCTAATGGTTATGCGCTCACTACTTCTGTTGTTGCCAATGTTATTACAGTACAGCCTTTTGTCAATTGCTCGTATATTACAAGCGTTAATAGTATGAGTCATAATACTTAATGGGACACAAAGATTAG
>NC_051421.1:32310890-32313390 GCF_015228065.2 Penaeus monodon | reverse complement strand
GTTACCTCTGCTATCGTGGAATTGAAGCGACTGGGAGTTGAGGTGGCTGCCCTCTCAGAGGTGAGAAGACCTGGTAGCGGCACGATCAGTGTGGGTGGTTACACCTACTACTGGTCGGGCCGCAGCGATGGTCACCACCTCCAGGGTGTAGCCATAGCCATCTCCAGTCGACTTCAGCCTGCGGTAGTCGAGGTGACACCGGTTGATACGTATCATGGCATTGAGACTGAAGCATGCTTTTGGCTTCTTGCTCTTATTGCTGTATACGCTCTACCGATGTACATAAAACCGATGTGAAAGAGGCGTTCTACGCCAAACTCGCATCTGTGGCAGACGATTGCCCCCGGCGAGACATTCGCATTGTTCTGGGCGACTTCAATGCGGTATCCAGCTGTGACCGAGCTGGCTACGAGATGTCTGTCGGCCCCCATTGGCTCGGGAGCTGATCCCAGCAGCGAGAATAGCCTCCTTCTCCGGGACTTTGCTAGGTCCCAAAAAATGAGGATCTCTGGCTCCTGGTACCAGCGCTCCAACTCGCATCGCTGGACTTGGTACAGCGATACGGGTAATGTGGCCAAGGAGATCGACCACATTCTTGTCAGCACGCGATGGAGGATCCTCCAGAACTGCAGGGTTTACCGGAGTGCTGAGTTCTGTGGCACCGACCATAGGCTGCTTGTGGCTACCCTGCGGGTCCACTTCAAAACTCCCGTCCCTCCAGTGGCCACCCTAAGGTGTTTCACTTGGACAGACTAAGGGAGGAGGAGTGTGCCCGTGGGTTCGCCACGGCAGTCTCTGACCGATTCTCAGAAACCAGCAACCTGACAGATCCAGTTGCTCTGTGGGAGTCCTTCAAGCGCGTAACACTCGAAGCAGCTCAGGAGTCCATTGGCGTACGCCCAAGGACAAGGCAGAATTCCATCTCCCTGGAGACATTAGAGGCCACTGAAGCATGTCGCAAGGCTCAGCTGAATGGGAATCAAGTCTTGCGTCGTTCCATGGTGCGTAGGGCTCGGACACTGCTGAGAAGGGACAAGGAACAGTTCATCAGGAATCTTGCTGAGGAGGTCGAAGGCCATTTCTTGGTAAATGACCTTCGCCCTGCCTACCAAGCCCTGAGAAAACTGAACCCTAAGCCCTCCTCACAGATGACTGCAGTCCGATCAGCGGATGGACGGATCATCTCAGATCATGTTGGGGTTCGTGAACGTTGGGCTGAGTATTTTGAACAGTTGTACCAGGTGGACCCTCCAACAGTTAGCTTGGATGCAAGCGATGTCTCAGTGCCTGTGCCGGACCCACCCATCAGCGAGGAACTTCCTACCCTAACAGAGGTTAGGCTGGCGATTTCCAAGCTGAAGAGTGGGAAAGCTGCAGGCATATGTGATATCCCTGCTGAACTGCTAAAGGCTGGGGGTGAACCTATGGCTCGGGGCCTGCATACAGTCCTGACTGCCATTTGGCAGTCTGGTACCATTCCCCCTGACCTGCTGAGGGGCGTGGTCATCCCTCTCTGGAAGGGGAAAGGGGATCGATGGGACTGTAGCAACTACCGTGGCATTACACTGCTCAGCATACCAGGCAAGGTTCTCGCTCACATTCTTCTGAAACGGATCCGCAACCACCTACTGAGGCACCAGAGACCTGAGCAGTCTGGATTTACTCCTGGCAAGTCCACAATAGACCGTATACTAGCGCTTCGAGTAATTGTGGAACGCCTTCGTGAGTTTGGTCGTGGGTTGCTTGCAGCCTACATCGACTTCAAGAAGGCGTTTGACTCGGTGCATCGGGAATCGCTATGGGAGATCCTGAGGCTCAGGGGAATTCCGACACAGATTATTGGCCTGATAGCAAGCCTCTATACTGGCACTGAAAGTGCTGTAAAGTGTGGTGGGGGTATGTCGAACTTCTTCCCTGTTAATTCAGGGGTGAGGCAAGGCTGTGTCCTTGCACCCACACTTTTCAACACTTGTATGGACTGGATAATGGGCAGAGCTACTAGCCAAAGTCAGTGCGGAGCAACACTAGGCAATATTAAGGTCTCGGACCTTGACTTTGCGACGATGTTGCCATCCTATCTGAGTCCTTGGAGTCACTTGTGGCGGCTCTTGATGCATTTAGCAATGAGGCGAAGCCCCTAGGCCTAGAGGTCTCCTGGACCAAGACCAAGATTCAGGACTTTGGGGGCCTGTTAGGGGAACCCGTTCAGTCGATCCATACTTGCGGCGAGGACGTTGAAGTCACAGAAAGTTTTACATACCTTGGTAGCGTAGTCCATATCTCTGGGTTGTCAGACCAGGAAGTCAGTAGACGGATTGGTCTGGCAACAGGAGCCATGAACTCGATCAACAAGAGCGTTTGGAGATGTCGGTACCTATGCAAAGGACCAAGCTGCGTGTCTTCAAGGCCTTGATACTTCCAGTTTTGCTCTATGGAAGCGAAACATGTTTCTATCCAATGCCTTGGAGTCTCGCCTTGATGCCTTTTGTAACAAGTCCCT
>NC_051421.1:32288390-32303390 GCF_015228065.2 Penaeus monodon | reverse complement strand
ATATTATACATATATATATATATGTTATATATAGATAGATAGATAGATAGATAGGTAGATAGATAGATAGATATACGAATATATATATATGTATCTAGTATATATATATTTATATATATTATCTTATATAATATAGAATATTATATTAATATTATGCATATATATATTATATAATAGATATATATGGATATATATATATATTCTAGATATATCTATATATATAATATATTATATATATATATCATATAATATATATATGATATATATATATATATAATAATACACAAAAACACGCAGTTTATGTATTTTCTTTTTATAACCCCATAAAATTTTTAAAATTATTTATAAAATATTATATATATATATATATATATTTTTATTTTATAATAATATAAAATATATAAAATATGTATATATTTTAATATATATTTTTAAAATTTAATATTTTTATTTATATATATTTTTTTAAATAAAAAACATTTTATAAAAAAATTAATTATTTTGTGGTGGTGTGGTGTTATGGGTATAATATTATTTATTATTTTTAATTAAAAATATTTTATATTTTTATATTTTTTTAATTTTTTTATATTTTAAAATATATATATAATAAAACATCATAAAATTGTTTGTGTTTTGTGTTTTGGGTTTGTGTTTTGTGTGTGGTTTTTGTGTGTGTGTGTTTTAATGTGTGTGTTTTGGGGTTTGTTTTTTGTGTGTTTGTGTTTTTTTGTTTTTTTTGTGTGTTTTTGGGGGTGTATATTATTACCTTTTATATATATTTAATTATATTTTATAAAATATATCTATATTTTAAAAAATATACTTATTTTATAATTTTATAAATATTTCCTTTTAAAATTTTATAAAATTTTATATAAAATATATATATTTATATTTTATATATATATATATTTTTAACATATAATTATTATATAATCGACCCTTCGTTTTCTTCCCGAAAAAGGGCAAAATCAAATTTTAAAATCCTAACTTCTTTTTTTAAATTTTCATAGAAACACCACCACCACACACAAAAACCCCAACACAAAAACACACCACACACACCCCACATTATTATTTTGTTATATATAAAATATATAATAAAAAATATGTTTAATTTAATTTTAAAATATATTATATATTTTATATATATAAAAATATATTTTAAAATTTTTATATATATATATTTTATATATTATATTATTATTTTAAATATAAAATTTTAAATATATGTGTTTTGGTGTTGTGTGTGGGGTTGTGTGTGTGTGTGTGGGTTTTGGTTTTGTGGGTGCTTTGGGGTGGGGTTAAATGTATGTTTTTAAAATAGGGAATGGGGTTTGAGCCCTGATTTTGTTGTGCATATCCAGGGGATTTCGTCTTTCTTTTGCTCAACTGTGTTTTTGTACAGGGGAAGGCCCCGGGGGGGTTTTGGGGGTTTGGGCCCGGGGAAAGCCACACTTAATGGTTGGATTTTTTGGGGGCCTCTTTCTCGACCCAGGGGGTTTTAACTGGGAATGTTTGGTGGGGTTTAAAAAGGGCCATTTCCCCCTACTATGAAAACTGTCAAATTTACCCTTTCCCTGAAGGACAGATTCATAAAAGAAATAAACAAGAAATTGAATAATAAAAATTTAAAAAAAAGGCTTTTCCATGTTTCTTTTGTCCCCTTATTGGGTGGTCCATTCTCATCTTCCTTCTTTTTCATCATTGCCCTTTTAGTTTGTTTTTTCCTTGTATTCTTTTTTTAAAAAATTTTTTAACAAATTTCCTCTCTCTTTCTCTTTTCTTTCCCCCTCAAACTTTTTAATTAGTGTAGGAACGGATGCCCAAAGGTTCCCTTTTTAAACCTTTTGGTAAATTTGTTTGCACATGTTGCAGTTTAAATAAACATAAAAAAGTATATATTTAAAATTTATAAAATGTGTGGGGTTTTGTGTGTGTGGGGTGTGGGGTTTGTGATGTGTGTGTTTTGGGTATGTGTTTTTTTTGGGGTGTGTGTTGTTGTGTTTGTGGTGTGTGGGTTGTGTGGGGTGTGGTGGGGGGTTTTGAGTGCGTTTTGTGGTTTGGGGGGTTTTGGGGTGGAAAATGTGTTGAAAAGAGGGGTAAATGAAAAAACGTACGGGCAAGAATAGTTTACTCATTAGCATTTGTTTCTGCCCCATCATTTTTCCTTGCTTTTTTTTCCCTTTTTAAATTTTTCATTTTTTTATCCCGGGTTTATGCCAAAAATTTTTTTATGTTGTTTCTCTTTTAACACCTTTTGGGCATCTAAAAAATTTTTTCCTCTATTCACAGGTGTTTGTTTGAATACAAAATTTTTTTCAAACCGGGAAAATTAGGGTTTTTCCCGTTAACGCAACAATAAATGAAAAAAGTACAAAAACCTTTTTTTAAAAACACATATTTTCTAACATTTTTGTCAAATTTCCCACCCCGCGAAAACCCCCCAATCCCGCCGTTTGGCCCCCAAATTTTTATAAAAGCCTCTCTGAAATCCCTTCGCTTAAACCCAGTCCCAAAATTTATTCAAGGGCCCCAAGCTCCTGCTTTTCTTCCCCCCAACAGGTAGCCTTGAATTATTTTTGTTTTTTTTCCTCTTTCCAGTTTTCCCTCGGGGTTTCGGAGAAAATTTAAAATTATCCCCCGGGCAAATTCACCCCAAAGCTAAAAGGGAGGACGGAACTCTAAAAAAGCCTTTTCCCTTTTTAAAGGTGAAAGCAAAATCACTGGGCCGAGCTAAAAGGGCCCTTTCCAAAGGGCCCCCCTTTGCCCCTCGCCCCCCCCGCGAATTTATTCTCGGGGAGGGGCCCGGGACGTTTGATTTTCAGAAAAAGAAATGAAAAAATGTTTTTTTAAATTTTACTAGTACCAGGTGTGTGGTAAACGTAGAGCGTGGTTCCTCTATCTGCTTATTCATTTTATATCTTTTCGGTACATTTATCTAAAAGGGGGAATTTTTTCGAAAAGGGTAAATTAACAATTGTGTTGTGTTTTTTTTCTTTAAAAATATATATATATATGTGTATTATATATATATATTTTAAATATATATTTTAAAATAATATATATAAAAATTAAATATATATATATATATATATTTTAATTATAAAATTTTGTATTTTTAATTTTAATATTTTAAAAATATATATATATTTTTAAATATATATAGTATATATAAAATATATATATTATAAAATATTATAAATAACCCCTTGTTTACCTAAATAATTTTTACCAACCCCCAAAAAACTGAAAAAGAAACTATCTTTTTTTGGAATGCAAAAGGAACACTCAGCGGGGTTTTCTTAGGCCCCAAATAAAAAATCAAACGTAGCTCGAACCTGGGGTTAAAACGTTTAGGGGCAGTATTGTTTTAATCACATCATTTATCTTTTATTTTTAAATTTTTTATTATAATTTTATTTTTTTTTATTTTATTTTTATTATTTTTCATTATTTTTGATTATTATTATTATTTTATTATTATTATAATTATTATATTAATTATTATTTTATCCTCATCATCTTATCTTTATCTTTAAATTTATTAAATCTTTTAAACCATTTTAGTTTAAATAAAAAAAAACAAAAATAATAATAAAATAATTTTTTAAATTTTATTTTTAATAAAAAATTTATTATTTTTTTTTTTAATTTTTTTTAATTATTTTTTTTTAAATTTTTTAGTATTATTTATCATCATAAATTATTATTATCATTATTAAGATTTTATCATTATTTTTTATTAATATTATTAATGTTTATTTATTTTATTACAAATTATTTTTAAATTCCCAAAATCATCATCATCATAAATTATTATTATTTATTTTTTTTTACCACAAATTATTTTTTCCCAATCATCGTTTTTTATTATTTTTTTTTAAATAGTAAATATTACTTTTATTACTTTAATTTTTATTAGCATTACTAATATTATTAAAACTTTTATCGTCCTCTTTATTTTTTAAATTATTATTAAATTTAACATTATCTTATTTTTTAAATTATTATTTTTTATTATTATTATTATTTTTTTAAAATTATTATTTTTATTATTTTTTTAATTATATTTTATTTCCAATCATCATTTTTTAATCATTATGTATTTAAGTGTAGTAGCCTTAGTTTTATAAATTTTTATTATTTTAATTTACAATCTTTATTTATTTTTTAAAATTTAATCAGTATTATTTTTGATGTTATTTAAATTATTTTTATTTATCTTTTTAACTTTATTATTTCAAATTTATAAATATCATTATTTTTTATTACCTTTTTACAATGACGGTCCCCCGCTTTTTTCAGGGGAAATCCCCCCTCCAAAGGACCCTTTCGTCTCCGTCTGCTCACCGACGTCTTTTTTCCCCTTTTTTTTTTCCCTTCTGCGCGTGGATCTAAATTTCCTTTTCCCTTTGGGGTCCTTTTTTACCCCCAGACGTTTGGTGTTTTCCCCTTTGGGGCCTTTTCCCCCTCTTCTCCAGTCTTGGAAAAAATTTTTTTCAAAAAAGGGAATTTTCTTCAAAGTCTAGTTTTTCCCCCTTCCATCCCCCCTTGGGTCCGTCGGTCGGGCCAAAGGCTTCGACGCTTTCCCTTTGCTCTTTGGCCTCATGCCCTCCCCCTTTTTTTCCTTTTGGATTTCCTGACGGAGTTTTAACTCTTTTCCTTCCCCTTTTCCTTTCCGTTTCAAAAGGGGGAAGGGAGGTTTGACCCAAGGGTTTCCTCCCCTTTTAAACACCCGAGTTTTCCTCGCTTTTTGTTTGACCACTTTCTCCTTCCCAAATATACATAGTGGTATGTTTTTGGGCCTTCTCAAAAGGGCAAAACCATTATTTTTCTTTTGTCATTTTTAAATCCCCCTTTTAAAGAAGTATTTTTTTATTATCTTCTTATTGTTTAGTAAGTATTTAATGGGTGGGGTAAAAAGTGGGAGTACTTTTTTTTATTATCGTTTGTTGTTATTGTTTTTTATTTTGTTTTTGGGTTTTGTTTGTTTTTAAATTTCTGACAATCTTATTACTAACCCGTAGTATTACTCTTATTAATCCCATATAATCCATTAAATTTTTATTATCAAATATTACTAAATTTCTAATTTGTTTTTAAAAAACGAAGACAATTTAAAAAACCAAATTTTTAATAGATAAAAAAATTTTATCCCCAAAAGAGAATATTTTTACCCTCAAAACCGCAATTTCTAGTTAGTCCCGGGCCAAAAAAAGAGTTTAAAAATGAAAACCAGAAAACCAGTTTTTTTTTATGCAAATTTTCCCCCGCATTCACAACATGCCTTTAAAGGGGAAAATGTTCCCTTTTGGTTCCTTCGCCCTCCTTTCCCTCCTTCTTTACGTTATAAAAGCCGCACATTGTATAAAAATTTTTTTTTTTTCTTTCTTCTTTTTTTCTTTACGGTGGTTCTGTTTGAAAACCCCCGTTTGGGCACACATGATACTTAATTTAAAGTTTTTTAAAGTTTGAAAATCCCCTTGGGGGTGAGTACGTGGTAAAAATCCCCCCTTTCCCCTTTCCCCGGAGAAATTTCCGGGTGTACCTTTTTTTGAGGAAAATCAAAATTTTCCCCTCTCTCTTTTATATAAATATTTTAAATTAATTAAAATTTTATTTTAAAATATATATAAAATATAATATTTATATATATTTTTTTTTATTTTTTTTATTTTTTAAATTTTTTTTTATTTGTGTGTTTTTTTTGTGTGGGGTAGGGTGTATTTTGTAAAGTTTCATATAAAAATATATATATATAATAAAATATATTATAAAATTAAAATAATATATATTATATATATATATTTTAAAAACATTTTATATATAATTTTATAAAATATTTTAAAATATATATATTTTGTGGTTTTGTTTGTTTTATGTTGGTTTTTTTTTTGTATGTCTGCATGTTTTTTTGGTTGTGTGTTGTGTTGTGGGGGTGTGTGGGTGTGGGGTGTAAAGTGGGTTTTTTCACCTACGATTTTCGCCCGAACCAGGGAGATGCAAAAATTAAAATAAAAAAAAAATTGTGTTTGTGTGTTTTAAAATTCTCGTTTCCCACCTGGACTTGAATGGAGATTTAAACCCCGGGTAACCAAAAACCCAATCAAAGCCGTAAACGTTTTTCCCCGTAAATACGCAAAAGGGGAAAATTTTTTTTATTACATACGATATATTTAAAGGGGAAATTCCCGCCCCCAAAAGGATTGTCGATCTTTTTTACTTTGCGAGACATAAAGCATGTCCGTGTACAGAGGAAAATTTTGTTGTTTATCTATTCAGTGTCAGTTGGAAAAAACTGTTTTTGAACGAGGAGGGGAGAGAAAAACGAAAAGCAAAGAGAGTGTGTTGTATATTTTTTATATAGAAATTTGTATAACAATATATATATATGTATATATATTAAAAATTATATATATATATAATAAATTTTATTTTATATATTTTTATATTAAATATATATATATATATTTTATATATATAAAAATAATTATAAAAATAAAACACATACAAAACACGTTTTGTGGTGTTTGTGTGGGGTGTGGGGTGTTCGTGTGTGTGTTTTGTTTTGTGGGGTTTGTGTGTTGTGTGAATAAATTTAAATTTTGACTGTAAATTTATTTATTTGAGTATATCTATTTTACACCCACTAAAAACCCAAAATACTTTTCATAAAACCGGGAAAATCAAATACATCCTCTACAACCCATTTAGAAAAATCCCTACGAAAGAAAGCCCAAAAATTTAAAATTCAAAAAACCTTCACAAAATTTTTCCCAAAGGGATTTTTTCTTATCTTTTTTTTCTCCTTTTTTTGCTTTTTGGGGGGTTTCAGAGTTTTATAGAATTTTTCCCCAAAATTCGGAATTTAGCCCAAAGGGAAAACTTTTTTTTTTTTCTTCTTTATTTTTAAATTTCCCCCTTTCCCCCTCCTTTCAAAGTGAAAAAGGAATGGTTTTACCCCCGAAAAAGTCGCTTAAATATCGGGTTTGTTTCCCTTCGCTCTCCTGGGGAGGGTTTTTTTAATCTGGGGGGGCCCAATTATTTAATCTTTAATTTATTTCTTAGTGTGGACTTTTCAAAAAAACAAGACGGGATGAATAAATGGGGTTTCCATCTCATTGAATAAAAGGGCCCCCGGATAAATTTTCCCCAAACCCGGGTGCTTTTCCCTTTTTCCCCGACGGGGCTTGAATTTTTAAATTCTTTTGTCCCTCCCCTTTTTATGTAAAGGTACCAACAAAACAATAAAGCGGGGGCATTAAAAGCTTTACACGCACCTGACGGGCCCCCCTTCACACTTTGTTCAAGGGGCCCCCCTCAAAAAATTTATTTTTATTCCCCCAAACCGGGGGAAAAAAGCGGGGGGTTTTGAAAACCTAATTTTATCTTAAAAGGGTTTAAAGTCATTTATTTTTCGTTTTCCATTTCACCCACAAGTCGTGTGAATTTAAAAGAACGGAAACGAAAACCCCCAAAAAAGAAGTGTCCCAAAAGCCTAAGATTTACTTATGAATGTTTTTTAAAGGATTAAAATATTTTGGATAAAGAAATTTTCAAAGTCCCTTTGCCTCTTTCCCTTTTTCCCTCGTATTTGCGTGTCGCGTCAAAAAATACAATTTAAAAAAACTTGGGGGGCCTAACACTTTTTTTTAACATTGGGTGCACTCACTTAAGGAATGAAAAAGAGGATAAGCCGTTTTGCAAAGGGTTTGGGCAAAAAGGGAAAGAGGGGGGAAAGTTCCAAAACACCAAAAAAGATTTATACGTCACAAAGAAAAATTTGAAACGGGAAAAAATCTCGGGAAAGGAAGTTGGGAAACCCGTACATATCTTAGCGTTTGGGCAAAGATTCCTTTTTCGAGAACGTTTTATTTCCACTGGGGGAAAGGCTTTACCTTTCTTTCCCAGGGAAAAAGGGTTTTTTGAAGATTTTTTCTTCCCCCTTTTGCGTCGGAAACGGGGACGACCCCTAAAAAAAGAGGGTGCGGTCTTTTATCGTGGGGGCTATTTTTATTGGTTTTTTTTTGTTTTTTAACCCGGAATTTAATTAAATTAAATTTGGCCGTTGTTATTTCGTCTTCTTTTAATGACCGGAAATTCTTAAAACCCTTTTTAATTTCTTTTTTGTTTATCATTTCCCTTTTCGTCATTATTTAAATTTTATTATTAATACTGTGGTAAATTATTTTTTTTATTAAATTTTATTAAAAATTGTCGATAAAGTTCATCATTTATTTTAAAGATCATTTTCATATTTCATTAAAGTTGTTGCAGAAACTACATCACTGTTTATTAAAACTATAGGCATTTTTAATTTCCCCAAAACCCTTAATTTGCAATCATCGTATCCCCTGACATCAACTGCTTCATATTACTCCCCAAAATACTGATAAAAAATATAAAATTCATCCTGTAAACACAACATACAAAAATTCATAAAAAAAAAAAAACCTCACGCTTGCCTAAAAAAATTCTCTTCTGAGGGGAATAAACGGACGAAGAAAAAGAGAGGAAAATCAGATCGGGGAAAAGGGGAAAAGGGGAGCCAATAGCTTCACTTTTTCTTTCTTTCCTTTCTCTCTTTTTTCCTTTCCCTTTCCTACCTCGGTTTTTTCCTTTCCTCTTATCCCTTCCTTCTTCTTTTTCCCATCTTTCCCTTTTTTTCTTTTCTTTTCTTTGAGCAAAACTTTTTATTTTGACACCGAAACACTGATTAATTGATTTTACGTCAAAATACAAAGGAAGGAGAAAGACTTTTGTAATGGGGAGGGGAAAGGGGAAAAAAAAGGCAAAGATAGAGGGTAATGCGAAAGAGGGGGGGTAAAAAAAGGAAAGCGAAAAGGGGTGAAATAAAACCAAGAGAAATAGAGCTGCAAAGAATGGGAAAAAAAATGATTTTATTTTCTGTTCTGCATTTATTGGGGCCAATTACGCGAATAAAAAGGAAAAAAGTGCATAGATCTCTTTTTTGTATTTATAGATAAAATTAGATAGGTAAAATTTAGATTAAAAGATTATAAAAAAGATATAGATAGATTGATAGATAATGATGATAAGGTTTATTTTAAAATTTGGAATAGATATGAAAATAGAATGTGTGTGTGTGTGTGCACAACTTTACCACACAAGTAAACCCCGAAGGGAAACAAAAAACAACGAAAACCAAAGGCCTTTTTGCATTTACTGTTTCCCCTCAGGGCAAAAGGGAAAAACCCCTCAGCATATTGTGTTTTTTTCTTGTATTTCCCCTTTCGTTGTTCTACTTCTTTTATTCGACATGAATTCCCAATATATTTTGAATATATTATATAAAGATTGATAGATAGATAGTAGATATCGATGGTACAAGTGGAAAAAAAAGCGCAAGGGGGTTTAGGGGCAAAGGGAGGGTGGAGAGGCCAGGGCTGCTCAAATAGATACCGTTTTTGATGTGATGATGATGGGGTTGTGTGTTGTGTGTGTGTGTGGTTGGTGTGTGTGTGTGTGTGTGTGTGTGTGTGTTTGTTGTGTGTGGTGTGGTGTGTGTGTGTGGCTGTGTGGGGTGGGGTGCGGTGTGTGTGTGTGTTTTGTGTGTTTTGGTGTGTTATTACACGTATATAGAAACCAAAAATACAAATCGAAAAAAGGGGAAATATGTGTTCTGAAAGACCTTTTCCCAATAGATTGATGACCCTTTTACAGCGTCGTTTGGGGGCAGAAGTTAACTAATACCTATGGCCGAACTCTTGCCTGGGACCTGCGTAGGGAAGGTATTGGTCGCCTCGAAGGTTTTATGTGTGTGTGTGTGCGTGCATACAGATGCGCTGCGGTGTATGTCATGATTTCTTTATGTCTTTGTCGGTGGAGGTGTATTTTACAAGTTCTCTTATCTATGCATATATTAGTTCATATTACGAATGTACACGAGTAGCTGTAGGATGTACGGGATGTTGTATAAATACGATGGGATTTGGAAGTCAAAAAGGACCTTTCTGATGGCGAAAGGAAAAAGTAATTGATAATGTTATTACATACAAATTAACGTGGGACTGTTTTCCGAAGTATTGAAAAGAGTCTAGGGAAAAGAAAATAAAATTATATTGCGCCGGGTAGGGTGAAGCCTTTTTTTTGGTATCGCCGAAAAAATTAAAAACGAAGGAAAACGATAGCATGTGGGATAAGTTTTAAAACCACCACTGAGCTGATTGAAAACTACGTACAGGATGTTTCGTAAGGAATATTTCGTGTATTTCCATCACGAGGGTAGTTTTGGAATTTTTTAAAAAACCTTATTCAATGCCGGGGTTTTAAGTCACGGTGTAAAGATAATTCATTCGTATGGGGTACAATTTTGGGTCAGATAGCAATTTTCTGGGAACACATTAACCTTTTTGGGGAGAAAAACATGGCAAATTGGAGAGTTTGGTTTTTAGCCCGTTCTAAATCGGATTTTTAAAAAACCAGGTTTTTATTCTTTTGTACTTATAGAAAAATGCTATTTTAATAACGATTTTTTGAGTTTAACCGATTATACTGCTAGCAACGGTGAACAAATTAGAATTTTTGGTTTTTTTAAAAGGGTTTTTAAAAATTATCAAACCCCTTTTTCCCCCACGCGGGAAAAAATTTGCTTGTTTGTGTTTTAAAAAAGTCATCCATAAAACAATTATATCCTTACCCATTAAAACTTGAATGATAATTTTTGTGTATTAAAAATTCACAAAAATTAAAGGACATGCCAAGCCTCCCATTTTTTAAAATTTTCCTGAAACATGTCTTTATATTTATACTTGTAAACGAGTTCCTACTGATGACCACGCAACTTCGTAGAAAAAATTTTTAAATAAATCCAAAATTTTACTAAAAACGTTCAGAGTATCTAAACCATTGCACAAGGAATCGAAAAGCTCATCATATAACATTCACTGCATGCTTTTTTCGTTGGACAATACATATTCAACTATGGTAAACGAATTTAAAACCCTAAAAAAAGACTTGACCCATAAAAACAAATAACCCTACATGGGTTAAAAACTTTAAATTAAAAAAAACCTCTTTTTTTTTTTTTCCCCCCCCCCCCCCCTCCTCCTTGGTTTTCCTTTTTTTCCCTCTCCTTCCTCTTCTCCCTCCCTTTCTCTCTCCTCTTCTCTTCCTCCCCTTTTTTTCCCCCTTCTTTCCTTCCTTCTTTCTTCTCCTTTTCCCCCTTTCCCTTTTTTTTCTTTCTTTTTCCCCTCCTTCTCCCCTCTTCTTTTCTTCCCTTTCTTCTTTTTTTTCTCCTTCCCCCCTCTCCCCCCTTTTTTCCCCCTTCCCCTCTTTTTTTTTCTTTTTTTTTCCCCTTTCTTTTTTTCTCCTTTTCTTCCCCTTTCCCCCCTTCCCCCTTTTCTTCCCCCCTTTTTTTCCCCCCCCCTTCCCCCTTTTGCGCCCCTTTTCTGTCCCCTTTTTTCCTTTTTCCCCTTTTCCTTTCCCCTCCCCTCCTCCCTTCTCTCTTTTCCCCCCCTTTTTTTTTTCCCCCCCCCCCCCTTTCTCCCTCCTCCTCTCCTTCCCCCCCCCCTCTCTTTTTTCTCCTTTCCCCCTTTGTCTCCTCTCTCTCCTTTTTTCTTCCCCTCTTTCCTTTGCTTTCTCCCTTTTTCTTCTTTTCCCCCCTCTCTCCTCTTTTTCTTTTCTCCCTCTTCCTTTCCCTCCTTCTCTCTTTTTTTTCTTTCTCCCCCCCTCTTTCCTTCCCCTCTCCCTTTCCTCCCTCCCTCTTCCTTCTTTCTTTTTCTCTCTCTTTCTCTTCTCTCTTCCCTTCTTCTCTTTCCCCCTTTTTTCTCTCCCCCTTCTCCTTTTTCCCCCTCCCCCCCCTCCTCCCCTCGGGTTTTTTTCCCCCCTTTTTTTTTTAAACTTTAAAATCCTCCCTTTAAATCTTCGCCTTGGGTTTTTGGCCCCCTTTACCACAAAGGGGGCCCCGATCCGGGGGGATTTGGAAACTTCTTTGGGAAAAAATTAAAAAGGGTTTTGATTTAATATTTTTTTTTTTTTTTTTTTTCCCCCCCGTCCTTTTTCCCTTTTCCTACTCTTTCCCTCACCATCCACACAATTTGTCGTTATTTCTTTAATTAAATCTCTTTTCCCCTTTTTAAAAATTCATCAACACACCCCCCCTCTCTCTCCCTCATTCCCCCTCTTCCCCCCCTACTTCCAAAATTTATTCCCCTTTTCCTCCCCAAAACCCTTTTTCATAATCTCTTCCAAACCCTCTCATTTTCGCCACCCCCCGGAAAAGGGACGACCCTTTGACAACAAAATTTTAAATTTTAATTTTCAAAAGCAAAACTTCGTTTTTTTCTCCCGTTCTTTTTTTTTGGGGGCCCGTTTAAAAAATTTTTAAAAAGAATATAAAAGGTCAAATATCAGGGTTTAAAAAAGGCTTGGAAGGTTTCTACATTACGCAAAACCCAAAAAAAAAAGAAAACGGCTGGGCACAGCAATCCCATTTGGGGGGCAAAGATTTTTGGAAACATCGCTTCCCCCCAAATTTCTTCTCGCAAAGGGGTACAAAAAAGGTACTTTTTCCCCATTGTTTAAAAAGGTTTTTGTCTTTTTTTTCCCTTGGGGGAAAATTTTTTTAAATTTAAATAATATTGGTGTTTTTTAATAAATTAATTTTTTTAATTTTTTTTTTGGGGTTTATAAAATTGTGGTTTTTTGGTGTTGGGGTTTTTTGGGTTTTTTTTTTTTTTTTGTTAGTTTTTGTGTTGGGGTTTTTGGGGGTTGGGGGTTGTTTTTTTATCATTTATTTTATCTTTTAATTTTTTTATTAAAAAAAAAGAATTTTTTTTTATCAAACTTTTTAAAATTTTAAAAAAAATTTTATATTAAAAATTTAATTTTTTAAATTTATTTTTCCCCAAACTGTTCTCCTTCGAAATTTTTTTTTCCCCCCAATTCTATTTTTCCCCCATTTTGGAAAAAACCTGGGGTTTTTTCCCGGGGAAAATAGAATTTTCCCTTTTTTTTGAAAAAACTTTTTTTTTGCCCCTGACTTCAATTTTTTTTTTTTTGTTTTTTTTGTGTTGGTTTTTGGGGGGGGGTTTTTTTTGGGGGGGGTTTTGTGGTTTTTGGGGTTCTTTTTCTTAAGGGTTTTATTTCCTCCCCATAATATTATTAAAAACAATTTTCCTTTTTTTATAATTTAAATTTTTATTTTTTTAAATTTTTTTGGCAACATAACGCTGCCTAGCCAATAAAACTGCATCGTGCAGACAGAAAGAGGATGCACAATGAGAGATACTTGGATGAATACGCAGGTATTTGTTTAGAAAAGGTGGTATGTAGGGGTGTGCTTTGGGGGTTTTACCACTTGGGAAGGTAGCATATTGTATATATGTATATATATGTGTGTTTTATATATATATATAATTATATATATATATATTATATATTATAATATATATATGTATTTTATATTTATATATTGTGTGTGTGTTTTGTGTGTGTGTGGGGTGTGTGTGTGTGTTTTGTGTGTGTGTGTTGTGTGTGGGGTATGTGTGTGTGTGTGTGTGTGTGTGTGTGGTGTGTGTGTGTGTGTGTGTGTGTGTGTGTATGCATTTATTATTATATTATATATATATATATTTTATATTATATAATATTATATATATATATCTATATATACATATATAATATTATATATATATATATATATATATATATATATATATTTATATATATATATATATACACACTGCCAAACAAAATGATTCTTTCCATATCTTGCAATTTTCTGTCACTTCGCGCCAACTGTAATACATATTTTATGCCGTGATATTTGCGAAGAAAACCTGAAAGGGGGGGTTTTAATTTGCCCCGGCAGAGATATTGAATATTTCTTCAGGATAGTTTTTGAAAAGGCAAATATAATGTTTTTAAAACCACGATGACATTACGAATGTGTATGTGTGTGTTTTGTGTGTGTGGGGTGTGTGTGGGGTGTGTGGTGTGTGTGTTGTGTGTGTGTGTGTGTGTGTGTGTGGGGTGTGTGTGGGGTGTGTGTTGTATCATATGTATATCTGTATGTGTATAATATATATACACATACATATATTATATATATGTATATATATACACATATATATACTACATGTATATATTAAAATATATATATATATATATATATAAAATATATATATATATATATATTTAAAATTTTAATATATATATATATATATAAGTAAAAAGAGGAGAAGAAAAAAAACGAAGGGAAAAGTAGATGAAGAAGAAAAGTAATCAAGAACAAAATATCTGAAGAAGATAAATGCAATCAAAATGGAACTTGAACAGAGAACACATACGATACAGGTAAAGGGGAGAGAGAGAGAGAGAAGAGAGAGAAGAGAGAGAGAGAGGGGGGGGGGGGAAAGAAGAGAGGAGGGAGGAAAGAGAGAGAGAGGAGAGAGAGAGAAGAGAGACAGATGACAACAGACAGACGACAGACAGTGAGAAAATGCAACTTGATTTTCTAGCAAAATTACAAACAACGGTTTCTGCGAAAAAAAGACGACCAGCAAACACACACACACTGAATATGTATAATAAAAGATACGTTAACAGATTTTATAAAAGTTAAAAAAAAAAACAGTTTCATGGCAAGAGCTGACATCATGGCTGGCAGTCATACGTGTTACAGAGACCGACATGTCAGAAAACTGAAAAATGAAAAAGTAATCACCTCTGGCTTGACCAAAACAAGTTCTGGTGAAAATTTTGAAGACAGGGTAGTTTTTTTACATTATTATCATGAAATACCGTTAATACACATATCAGCCGCATATATGTCTGTCTGTATGTCTGATATATATATATATATATATATATATATTATATTAATATATATTATAAATATTAAAATACTATATATTATGTATATATTTTATATATATACATACATACATATAATATTTAATATATATATATATATATATATATATATAAAATAATATATATATATGTTATATATTTTATATTATATATATT
>NC_051421.1:32281336-32288290 GCF_015228065.2 Penaeus monodon | reverse complement strand
TTTGTTAATGGCTTTTTTCAAGATTTGCCAATGGTCTTTGTAATATCAGATTGGATAACCTACAGAATACAGATTCCCACAATATTCTGCAAATAACGTTGAGGGCAAGAGCAGAATGAATGAAGGAATGAAGGAACTCATAGGACAAATTTTAAGTTTATTTAGGTATACTGGAAATGAAACTTAGTGTTAGTAACCACAACCCACTTCATCCGTGAACAGCATGAAAATTAGAAATCAAAGACAGACTCGGTGGTTTCTAGCTTTGCAGCCATATAATCTAGTAATCAAACACAAAGGGTCATAAAAATTGACTGCAGATGCATTGTCGCTTCCTGATTAGACACATGTGTATAGAAAGCAAGCTTCACTTGAAATTGTCTATTTTTAAAAACCCTTCGTGTTTTTTATTCTAAGGGTGGGGGTGTTAAGTAAAGTAGTTTTATAAAAGATTTCTCTCGAGTAAATGGAGTTTTGGGTTTTGCCATTTCGCGTGGATCCTGCTTTGTAGTAGTAGTAGTAATTAAAAATGTGCGTTAAATATGCACCGTTTATTTTTTCACGTATGTAATTAGTATTATTGATAATGAAGATCTCAAATATTTATATATATATTATATATATATATATTATATATATATATATAATATTATATAATATATATATTCTAATAATGCGAATGGGTTGTCGGATGTAAACAATTTTGACCCAGCGGACTTGACTGGAACTTGGTGGAGGTGAGACGCACGGTCTTTTGTTTTTTTGGTTGTAATTAAGCTGTAAGTTTAGTGTTATTTCAGTACGTTTTCCATGGTTTATTTGTTGATTAAATGTTGTCTTAAATGTGGCTGGTGTTTGGTTGGTGACCAGAGTTTTACTTCTTGTGTTACATCTGACCCTTTCTTTTTTTTCTTTTTTTTCAAGTAATAACATTTTTAACAGTAATTTATTTACTTAAATGACATATCGATTTAAACTGCGTTTGCTAAAAGGCAAACAATATTTCCCATTTAATTTTCATAATACTTGTGGGCCGTTGCCGGAGATCATGCCTTTTTTCTTATTGATAATACATTTATAAACCTGTACTTCTGGTTCATAAACTTCCACACTCTTGTTGCATCCCTGTAATTATTCAACTGTGATAAAAACTATAATATTATTGAATTGTGAAAAAGTGATATATATATAAGTGCTTGGAATGTTAAATTTAGTTAAATTGTTGAGAGTTTATTTAGATTTTGTTGAATGATTCAGTTTTACTTAATCTAAAAAGATCATTAGTGTATCAAGACTAATAGATATTACAATATGAAAATGACTTATAGGTCTGAATCGATGAATAACTTAAATTGTAAATAATTTTATGATGGATACTTAATTAATAATTTTGATGACCTGGTATTAATTCTTGTCGAAATATAGTGAAACTTAACTTTTTAATTTTATTTGTATACTAATAAGTGTTACGAAAGTAATTATATGAAAATAAGGCGAGAACATTTAAAATTTTTTACAATATAAGTTATCTTTGTACTTTTTTATTATTAATACTATTGATACTTGATTGTCAACTTACAATTAAGTGCAATTTTTTTTTATGCAAGGTAATTGTAACAACTCATCAGATTACGAGCAAGTGATTGTCATCATGTAATTGAGAGAAGCAATAACACTTTGATGAAGTACATGAGTATATCATTTAGAACTATGCAACATTTTTTTGACAATGTCGTCAAGACTATGCTACTTTAATTAGGCAAAAGTTATTTATTTCAATCTTTGAATTATTTAAAATCTACTCGCTGGTAGATACAGAATTCAGATGTTTAGTCTCATTCAAAACATTCTTGCTGTACCTTTGAATACCCAAATATATAACAACGCATTAAAGTAATGAGCCTTATTTTCTAATGTCTAAATGTTTATTTAAATGTATATTTAATTCTCGGCTAAAGGGTTTATACCTGTTATGAATGTATGCTGAATATGAATGAGGACTTCGTCAACTGAATGACAGGTAGAATAAGAGAAATAGAGAGACAGTGAAATTTAAAAAAAAAGGCTAGAATGGTAGAGATCGATGGTCATGGCCCTTAAAGAGAGAGAGAGGGAGAGAGAGAATGTCGTTTTCTTTCTCTCAATTTCCTCCTGTTCATTCTTTTCGTTAAAACTTTCTTCATTCCTCTTTCAATTTGTGATCTACCTTCATTTCTATCCTTTTCTTCACACATACTAATCTCCTCCTCGTTTTCTACACTTCCTCCGGTAGTCTCTTACTTATTTCTATCATTTCCATCTTTTAACTTTCGTTTATTTCTCTCATCTTCGTTCTTTTCCTTAAGCTTTCATACCTGCCCCCTATCCTCTGCCGTAATACTCTACCAGCCCCCTCGACACACTCGATACCTGGTTTCGAATCCTGACCCGAACCTCTGTAATCCAGTGGGCGACGCTCCAACACGCGGCGGATAATTCCCACACACACACACTACACGTCTACGTTTTATTGCTGCCAAGCCATGATGTTCGAACGTTTGAGTGGCGAATAAGCCAGGTGACAGGTCATATTATGCAAGCTTTTATCAGTCTGTATCCAAGGTAAGAAGTCTTTCTTAAAGGTGGATGGCAGCCTAAGTGTTTTTAAATTTTTATATATTTATTTCTCTTCCTTTACGGCTTTTTAAGATTCTTTTTAAAGACTTTTACTTATCTTTTAAAATAATTTGTTGTAAAATAAATTGTTGGTCATCTTAGATGCTTGTTTTATGATAACTTTTAATATTTTTCCTACATTATATTTACGACCTGTCACATCACCAATAAATAATTTACTTCACTAATTAATTAAAGCCTACTGGAGAGACTTGAATTATAAATTGCCATGTTATATGATTTTGCTACAATATTTTTAAGTTTACTATGTTGTCTTCCTGACTCTGTTAACGGTGTTTTTTGTTCACTGTTGCCTTACTTCTAATGTTCTTTTGTATGAATTTTGCAACTGTTTCTCATTTTGTTGTTATTTACTGTTGATTAACACCTATGTACCATAATATGTTATTAAATAATTGTACTTTAGTTTGTTAAAATAACTGCTGCCACAATGGCGTGGCTTGCCTTCTATATATACCAATATACTAAATATAATTTTACAGGAGTTATCTCTGGGTTTGGTGTTCGTGTGTCCTTTTACTGTTGTAAAGATTGTGTTTGAACTGATTTACATGCCATTTAGGAATTGTTGGAAGTGTTTGCTAAATGTATACTTCATGTTTTGAATTGAAGGTTTATCATAAATTGGCAAACACCAGCCAGAGATGTCACATTTTAAACTCAAAGTCCAAATTCAATGTCAACCCGTCCCTTCAGGATGACGAGTTTATCTGAACGTTTTGTTAGTTAGTCATATTTTTAAAATGTTTGTTTTACTTCTGTTGTCTACTAGTGGTGTTTTGTTTTTCATTCATTCACAAAGGAATCACGAATACTCATAACCAGACTAGTCAGAAAACTAAGATTTGCACAAACTAACATGAAAAATCGACGAAATGGTGTGGAATAGCAATGCAAGGTAGTTAGCACCGTACTTTGGTTAACAGAAAGAAACGCTCAGCTCTTCATTAACCACAAGTAAAGATAACGATTGTATTTTTTTTTTCTGACCGCACCTGGGTATCAGATACCACGGGAAGTCAACGAACTCCTCTCGCATTATTTCGGTCCTAAACTGCTATCACTATCCAAGAAACAATTAGAATATTCAGAAATGATATTACTTGTTGGGCTCATCGAGATATTTCCATGTACTTCGAAGGCATATTTGATGAGGTTCATCTATATGAAGCAAGAATTATTGAGAGAAATGACGATTTCTATTGCATCCATGTGTTAGGGGAATATACCGGTTAATGTTGATGTGGTTGATAATAATGTATGTTTAATGAGTATTATGTTATACGTTTCTCTGTTGCTCAGTAAAACGCTACAACTGGACTGTAAATAAGCTCACAATTATATACTCTACATCGTTTCATTTAATATATTAAAATGATTGTTCCATAAATCAGGCAGGAGAGGGAGAGAAGTGAACCACAAGGTAAGTGAAATTTATACAGAGAGAGAGAGAGAGAGAGAGAGAGAGGAGAGAGGAGAGAGAGAGAGGGAGAGAGAGAGAGAGAGAGAGAAGAGAGGATAGAGAGAGAGAGAGGAGAGAAGTAGAGAAAGAAGTGAGAGAAGAGAGATGAAAGAATAGATGATAAAAGAAACACGCTGCATCTAGAAAACCACCTCAGAAGGAAACCATCGGGTGAATTCTTTGTCGAGACGAAACTATGAAGCAGATATATACTCTATACCCGATCATAAGCAAACAATTACCTTTCTTGTGGAATACACAGATGATCATTACGGTAATGTAGCCTTTATCGTTGGATGAGACTTCAGTTTAACGGATCCTGCTTTTAATACGAAGAACACTTATGTGTTGCATGATGTAGTAAAGTTGTCGGAATAATAAGGGTATTTTCCAATATTTACTCAGCGCCTGGCAGACATGATAGCACAGAGCTGGAAAGACTGATGAAGAAACCAGTAGCATGATGAGGTACATATCTTATTTGTCCATCTATCTATAAATTATTTTTATTATTACTGTTCATTATCATCACATCTTTAAAGACGTGTTGATGTTGCTTCGTTGAAATTTCAGAATAATGACCTTTTTTAAATGTCCTCCGACATAAAAAAAAAAAAAAAAAAAAAAGATACGAAAATAAAAACAGAACACTAAAACACACAGAGATAAATGAAGTAAGGTGAAGCGACGCCGCAGTCACAGACCCATACCAGAAGAAAGGCAGGAAGTAGATTCTGTATTGAGGCTGAGCACTGGAGCAGATGTGGACACAGGGTAAGATTAATGGATTGGATGCTTGGCCTCATACAGATCAGTGGCAAGGAATAACGGGTGAAGCAAGCCATGGGAGGGAAGGGTGAGATCATTTGGGATGTCTGCACCTGACGTCATCGGATGAAGCTGAATACGAAACTTCACTTATCAATACCTTTGTTATACTAAACCGATTTTGTGACATTGCTCTCATCTTAGGCTTGCTGAGCATCATAGAAAGTCTATTTCGAAAGCCCTACATTTCGAATCGTAAAGATTTTGAGTTGTATTATATCTAGCTCTCTTGCGTTAACACGATAATCTTTTTTTTTTTTTCTTCTTCATTCTTGTTAATGAATCTAGTTTGTCGTTCTTTCGATCGATAGGAATGAGATAAGGTTTACATCAACGTCTTATCAAACATTTCAACAGCAGATGTAGTTATGAAGATTGGAGTGTGTTGTTTAATACGTTCGAAAAAGTCTCTTAGTCTCCAACCAAGTGTTCACTTCCGGACTATATCATATAATCAAAAGAATCAGATATCAGTATGTTTTACTTCTCCAGTGTATAATTACACACATGTACGTTTTGTTGAAAGAAATTTGAATTCCCTATTATATGTCCTTCTTACGAAATATGTGTGTCATTGTGGCTGAAAAAAAAAGAATGAAGGGAGAGAGAGGAGGGAGGGAAGGGAGATAGTCAATCAGTCAGTCAGTCAGTTCAGTCAGTCAGTCAGTCAGTCAGGCAGCAGTCAGGTCAGGCAGCAGTCAGTCAGCCAGAGAAGCACAGACAGAGACAGATACAGACAGAAACAGAGAAAAAGAGAGAGGAGAAATGGATAAAGGAAGAAAGATATATAAACGCCACAGAATCCAAAGCAGAGCAAAGACTACCCATCCTTAAGACTATTTCACACGCAGGAAAAACAGCGCATTTAATAACAGCTTAGGTTAAAGAATGTCACCGGACATTCGAGTGTTGTCACTGCCACTCTGCTTGCAAAGGCTTTAGTAAGCATTATATTGACAGCCTGCCACGCGATGATAATCTCATTGCTTTCGTGTGAATGACATCGACTCGGTGGCCAATTCACATTTGAATCGGTCGACTTAATTACGTGTTTGTAAAATCTATTAACTTCAGTATTAAATGCTCTATCACAGCTGTTCTTGTTATTATGAATATAAAGATATGCTATTATGGGATAGGAGGATTGGTTTCTTTATGATTTTACTGTACTATGGAAAGGAGGCTAATGGTTATGCGCTCACTACTTCTGTTGTTGCCAATGTTATTACAGTACAGCCTTTTGTCAATTGCTCGTATATTACAAGCGTTAATAGTATGAGTCATAATACTTAATGGGACACAAAGATTAGATCTGAGCATTAAATATGTGTTCACATATGAAATTAATATTTACTCTATGACTCGCTTTAGATTATGTGCACATATTACGATACCGTAATCATGTAGTAAAGTATAATCGCCAAGAAATAAAATTTTCAACTACATTTAGATATAGATATATAACCGAGAAACACATCTTCCCTGCAGCTAACGTATGCTAACAGAATATCCACAATCAAAAATTATGTTGACATGTAATGATTAATGCTGCTGATGGTAAGGAATATTAAGAAACAAGTCCACGTTTTGAATTATATTAAGTATTAGTCTTCGATTGTTTAAATATGATATGTATAATTAAGATGTAAGAATATTTCACAGAAATGTGGAATTCCAATAGCAGTGTTCATAAACACCTTCGTCTTTATTGCACAAATCTTTCATTTTAAACATCTACGAATCGGGAACATTTCTTTGATATTGGTCTGTCAGATTAACATATCAAACCGTCTCTACTACATCTTAGTATACAAACCATCAAACGATATATGAAGCATTCGGAAAAGGAGACAAAGAGAAATGACAAACAACAAGAATAGGAAAAGGAAGAAATCAAGACGAAACGAATACAACACGACGAAAAGATTTTAAAAAACGGGAGAAGTGAGAGGGCAAGTCGCAATCAGGAAATCGCAGCAGAGGGGGAA
>NC_051421.1:32261336-32268836 GCF_015228065.2 Penaeus monodon | reverse complement strand
TGCACGCTGTTGCGTCAGGTGAGCAGTTTTAAGCTGCATGAGGTACAGTATAAGTGTCAGTTTGTGTAAGAAATTGATTTAGGTCTGTGTGGATGATTGTATGTATGTATGTATGTGTGTATGTATGTATGTATGTTTATATAATATATGATATATATTATATTATATATATATATATATATATATATATATATATAATATATATATATAATATATTATATATAATGTGTGTTTGTGTGTGTGTTGTGCGTTGTGTCTGTGTTATATATATATATAATATATTATAATATATATATATATATAATATTATATATATATATATATATATATATATAGTTTTGTCGTTTATTTGGTATATGCGTATATCTGTCTATAGGATAGACGATAAAACACACACACAATTAGATCTATGCGATATGTTGTATCATTTATAATATTATATTATATATATAATAATAATATATTATATTATATTATATATAAATTATTTTGTATTATTATATATAAATATATATATTTATATATATATTATATATTATATATATTAATGTGTTATATTATATATTATTATATATATTATATATAATAAAAAATTTGTGTGTATGGGGTGTGGTTGTGTGTGGGTTTGTGTGTGTTTTGTTGTGTTATTTGTTTGTTGTGTTGTGTGTGTTTGTTGTGTGTGTGTTTGTGTGTGTTGTTATATGTTATATTATTATCCTCTCTGTCTGTCGTCACAATTACTTTGTCAGGATTTTACCGATTTCCTATTTCTTTCTTTCTCTCTCTCTTTCTCCTTCTCTCTCTCACGCCTTCCTCTCTCTCTCTCTTCCTTCTCTCTTCTTCCCATCACTTTTTGTCCTTTTTGATTTTGGAGGAGCTGAACCTATTGCATCCTAACATTCTCTAAATGTCCGTGAAGTTTTTGGGTCTGCTTCGGTGCAATGCGATACAATTATATAATTTTTCCTTGATTTTTAGGATAGTTATCCTTTTTTTTAATATCGGTTTAAGAAAAAAAATAAATGTAAAAAAAAAGTAAAAAAAAAATTGCGTACCAGGAATGCAGAAACGTGCTAAAATGCACAGTACAGCTATTACATCTTTATATCTCTAGACTCCTGTCTACGCGAAATCTCTGATCGTCTTTTTCCTCTCTCCTCCCTTCTTTATTCGTACTTATAACTCTCTCTTCTCTTCTCTCTCTCTCTCTCTTCTTCTCTCTCTCTCTCTCTATATATATATTATATATATATTATATAATATATATATATATATATATATGGGGTCTTCACGTGCTGTGATGTACGGGTGTGTACCTAGATAGTGTATGCTTGCATGCCTTCTCGCTTGCAGCTTCCACCCGCTACCCGTGCAAAAGGAGCACTCTGCAAAGTCTCCCTCAGGTCACAGCCTCTCCTCATTAAGACTTCTGCAGTGCCTCCTCGTGGCCACCCATGGGTACTGGGTCCTGCGGTCCAGGCTATCTGTGGGATCTCGAGCAGCAGACCCAGAGTAGGGAGTTATGCCACCGGCGTGTGGACACGCTCTGGCTTCGACCAACTCCTGCCCCCTAGCCACCCTGGGGTAATGGGCGGCTCGGGGGAGTGGGCTTGCCAGTCCTCCTCCCCCAGAATGACCCTCTGGCAACGTCTCTTATAAATGGAAATGCTGGGGGAGGGTGTTTTCCCTCCCACCCACAAGTAAGGGGGCTGTGGTCCCGCTGGAGGCAAATTTGGGTGCAGATTGGAACGGAGTTCCTCTCCGCTGCGCCCCGGCAGGCGCCAACCCACCATGAAGCTTGTGGGGGAAAGCCTCGGAACCCCAAGGTATAGGTGGTCCCACAGCTGCCGACCCCTTTATCTGGGGCTGGTGTTGGTGGGGCGCAGAGTGGCGTGCACCCAGAGTGACCACCTTAGGCTTAGCCTTAGGCGAGCTTTCTGGGTAGGCACTTGGAACTCCGGTCCTTGCAGCAGGTAGCGGTTACCTCTGCTATCGTGGAATTGAATCGACTGGGAGTTGAGTGCTGCCTCTCAGAGGTGAGAAGACCTGGTCCGGCACGATCGTGTGGTGGTTACACCTACTCTGGTCGGGCCGCAGCGATGGTCACCACCTCCGGGTGTAGCCATAGCCATCTCCGTCGACTTCAGCTGCGTAGTCGAGGTACCCGGTTGATCAGCGATCATGGCATTGAGACTGAAGCATCTTTTGGCTTCTGTCTCTTATTGCTGTATACGCCCCTCCGATGTACATAAAACCGTGTGAAAGAGGCGTTCTATGCCAAACTCGCATCTGTGGCAGACTTGCCCCGGCGAGACATTCGCATTGTTTGGGCGACTCAATGCGGTATCCGCTGTGACCGAGCTGGCTACGAGATGTCTGTCGGCCCCCTTGGCTCGGAGTGATCCCAGCAGCGGAATAGCCTCCTTCTCCGGGACTTTGCTAGGTCCCAGAATGAGGATCTCTGGCTCCTGTTACCAGCGCTCCAACTCGCATCGCTGGACTTGTACAGCGATACGGTAATGTGCCAGAGATCGACCACATTCTTGTCAGCACGCGATGAGGACCTCCAGAGCTGCAGGGTTTACCGGAGTCTGAGTTCTGTGGCACCGCCAAGGCTGCTTGTGCTACCCTGCGGGTCCACTTCAACTCCCCGTCCCTCCAGTGGCCACCCTAAGGTGTTTCACTGACAGACTAAGGAGGAGAGTGTGCCGTGGTTCGCCACGGCAGTCTCTGACCGTTCTCAAACCGCACCTGACAGATCCAGTTGCTCTGTGGAGTCCTTCAGCCGAACACTCGAAGCAGCTCAGGAGTCCATTGCGTACGCCCAGGACAAGCAGATACCATCTCCCTGGGACATTAGAGGCCACTGAAGCATGTCGCAAGGCTCAGCTGAATGGGAATCAGTCTTGCGTCGTCCGGGCGTAGGGCCGACAACTGCTGAAAGGACAGGAACAGTTCATCAGGAATCTGCTGGGAGGTCGAGCCATTTCTTGGTAATGACCTTCGCCTGCCTACCAACCCTGAGAAACTGAACCTAAGCCCTCCCCCAAGATACTGCGTCCGATCAGCGGATGGAGGATCATCTCAGATCATGTTGGGGTTCGTGACGTTGGCTGAGTATTTTGAACAGTTGTACCAGGTGACCCTCCAACAGTTAGCTTGGATGCAAGCGAGTCTCAGTGCCTGTGCCGACCCACCCTTCGCGAGGAACTCCTACCCTAACAGAGTTGGGCTGGCGATTTCCAGCTAGAGTGGGAAAGCTGCACATATGTGATATCCCTGCTGAACTGCTAAAGGCTGGGGTGAACTATGCTCGGGCCTGCATACAGTCCTGACTGCAATTGGCAGTCTGGTACCATTCCCCTGACCTGCTGAGGGCGTGGTCATCCCTCTCTGGAAGGGAAAGGGATCGAGGGACTGTAGCACTACCGGGCATTACTGCTCGCATACCAGCAAGTCTCGCTCACATTCTTCTGAAACGATCCGCAACCACCTACTGGCACCAGAGCCTGAGCAGTCTGGATTTACTCTGGAAGTCCACATAGACCGTATACTACGCTCGAGTAATGTGGACGCTTCGTGAGTTGGTCTGGTTGCTTGCAGCCTACTCGACTCAAGAACGTTTACTCGGTGCATCGGGAATCGCTATGGAGATCCTGAGGCTCAGGGAATTCCGACACGAATTATGGCCTGATAGCAAGCCTCTATACTGCACTGAATGCTGTAAAGTGTGGTGGGGTAGTCGAACTTCTTCCCTGTATTCAGGGTGAGGCAAGGCTGTGTCCTTGCACCCACACTTTTCAACACTTGTATGGACTGGATAATGGGCAGAGCTACTAGCCAAGTCAGTGCGGGCAACACTAGCAATATTAAGGTCTCGACCTTGACTTTGCCGCGATGTTGCCATCCTATCTGAGTCCTTGGAGTCACTGTGGCGGCTCTTGATGCATTTAGCAATGAGCGAAGCCCCTAGCCTAGAGGTCTCCTGACCAAGACCAAGATTCGGACTTTGGGGCTGTTAGGGGAACCGTTCATCGATCCATACTTGCGCGAGGACGTTGAGTCCGAATTTACATACCTTGGTAGCGTATCCATATCTCTGGGTTCAGACCGGGAAGTCATAGACGGATTGGTCTGGCAACAGGAGCATGAACTCGATCACAAAGCGTTTTGGAGATGTCGGTACCTATGCAAAAGGCCAAGCTGCTGTCTTCAAGGCCTTGTACTCAGTTTGCTCTATGGGAGCAACATTTTCTATCCAATGCCTTGGAGTCTCGCCTTGATTTTTGACAATCCCTTTCCCAGATCATGGGTCAGTTGGCAGGACCACTGTCCAACGGCGGTGCACCGTGACACTGCATGGGACCGTTACTTGCATAATCCGGATCGCCACTCAGGCTATATGGCCACCTAGCTCCCCTCCTATGGACGACCCTGCCCATCAGGTTGTCTCTCTGCGTGACACCCTGGGTGGAGGAACCTGTGGGACGTCCTAGAGATCGTGGCTTGGCAGCTCGACGAGACCTTCGCGAGGAACTAGAGATGGGCTCGTTGTGTCCTGCCTGGCGACTCGCCTCGAGGGATCCTCTGTGCTTAGCGAAGGGTGAATGCGGCCATGCGGCCCCCGGTCGCGTTAGCACCTTGAGATGATGTGATGATATTAATATGATGTATTATATATTATACATATCTGTGTGTGCGTAATACACACACACATAACACACACACACATACACACACACGCACCCCACACAACCGCGACACACACACAACACCAACGTCCTACACACACACACACACACACATCACACACACACACACACCTGCATATATCAAGGATCTAGTGTATATATGATATATACTTATATATATATATATATATATATATAATATTATATATAATATATTATAAGTGGAAGTTCAAGGGACTGAGATAAGCCCGAGCAGATGCGGACGTTGTCAGCTTTAATGGATTCATGTTCGACAGACGAACCCGTGGCAGACGAAGCATTTCATGTCCCGGGCACGTGTCCAGAAACAGCGTCATACAGACGTTCTCTGTTCAAATGGAATAATAGTGGTAATAATGCTATGGTATAGTAATATTGATAATAGTTATAATATAATGTGGTATGATAATGATAATGTTGTATAATTTTGAATGATGATTATAATTTGATAATAATGAATGAGAATGAGAATGAGAATGAAAATTATAATAATAATAATAATGATAATGATAATAATAACAATAATAATAATAAAATATACAATTCTGCATTCAACACATCTCAATGTCTATCTGCCACCCATTTGCTTTCGTCGCTTGCTTGTCGTAATTGTCCACTTATCATCCTTTTTAACTATCCATCTAGTTACCCGCAGTTATGTCTCTTTTCCTTCTCCCGAATGTATCATTTTCCTTTAGTTTTCAGAAACAGCTGTCAAATGTCAGCTAAGTTTCCTCGCCCCGTGTCTGCTTTGTTATTTTCTCACGTTGGTATTGCACACAACTGTCATATACGAATGCATAGGTGTTGATACAAGATTCTGCGTTTGGTTATGTGTGTTTGTTCTTGTTATTATGTGCTTTCGTGCGAATGTCAAAGTGTACATAGAATAAACGCGTGTTAGCGAATGCAAGAGTGTAAGAAAAACATTCATTGTTTTTTTTTTTATTGTCTGTAAAAATACAATAATGCATTCTTTTTTCCTTTCTTTTCATTATTATTATCCCTTTTTTGAATCAGATTTTTACTTTCTTTTTCGAGTCTCCTGTGTACTTAATTACGTGCTTTAATCAGCTGATACTAATCTGGTTCCACGCAGACGAAATTACGGTGTCGGATTACGCGAAACGAATAAAAAAAAAAAAAGTATTGAATTTTCTTGAAAATTAAATGCTAACACTTCTTGCTCTCCACAGTAGACTACTAACTCATTACTGTTCAACCCTGAGGGAAAACCAATAGCCGAGCTCCAGCATTCTTCATTCGAGTAGAATCAAGTTTGTTTATTTTCCTCTTTCAGCTTTGCTCTGGGTTACATCGTTGAATAGTTTCGCAGCTATTCCGCGAGCTGAGGGACGGACTACTCTAAAGCTTTCCCTTCTTGCAGGTGAAAGCAGATCACTGGGCGAGCTGAGGCCTCCAAGGGGTCCTGACTCCCCCGCCCGTGAACTGGGCCTCAAGGGATGGCGGACGCGGGGTTTTGTGTGTTAACGGAGTGAACGCCATGCTGTATTAATGCCATTCATGTGAACGATCATTATCAGTAACAAGAGGGAACATCCAAACAGGCACACACCCACACTACACATACCCCCCCCCACATACACATAAACATACCTGCGTGTGTGTGGTGGACTGTATGGTGTTTTGTGTGGGTGTGCAGTTGGGGTGTGTGTGTGGTGTGTGTGGGTGTGTGTGTAGTGTGTGGGTGTGTGGTGGTGTTGTGTGTTTGCACGGGTGATGCATATATGCGTTTAAATATATATATTATATATACTATATATCATATATATATATCATATAAATAATAATATATATAAATATATATATATATATATATATGGGTGTATGTGTGTGTGTGTGTGTGTGTGTGTGTGTGTGTGTGTGTGTGTGCGTGAGTGTTTGTGCGTCAAATAGCAACCAAACAGAGCTAAAGCCATGGTGACCACATTAAATGCTTTTCATTTTCAAAGAAAAATGACGTAATTCTCAACTAAAAGACATGAGCCGCTTACTGAATATTTTATCCGGGTGCTCAAGGTAAATACTATTAATAGCTCGTGTTGCATTTCCCCAACCAAGGGGTTTCATGACCAAGGAAAATAAAACAGATAGGGATAATTCTAAATAATGCTTCTTTTGTATAAGTAATGTTTTTTTTTTTTCATTCTCCTTCTCTATCTATCTATCTCTCTTTTTATCTCTCTATCAATCTATCTATCTTTCTTTTTTTTTCTTTCTTTTCTATCTATTATATCTATCTCAATGTTTTTTGTTTCCCTTTTTAGGCCACAATTATAGTAATTCCCGTTATGACAGTTCAACATCTATAAATTTTGATTGCTTAGTGTATAGGAGACCAGAAGCAGTAAGAAAATCATTAATAGATATATGACGATAGATATACGAAATATAACGACATAATTACGCACAATTCTCACTTCGTCCATCCCCATCTTCATGCAAATCATTTGGCGAAAATACCTAACATATGATACAGCTCAGAAATGCGTGTGGGTACCAGGACATACATTGTCATTTCCTCGCCTGGCATAGGATTTCCTTTGCGCAGATAAGCTCCCGCTGGGGTTCTAGGATGCTCGTCTCAAGGATGGTCAATAGTCATATGAATCTTCCTTTTTTTTTTTTTTTTTTTTTTTTTTTTTTTGCTGCGGTGTTATCTATATGGTAATATGGTCGGTGCAAATATTCTATACTTTCTGTGTGGCTTTGTTGCCTTGTCTATCTTTATTTATGTGTTATGGTGCTC
>NC_051421.1:32248836-32253836 GCF_015228065.2 Penaeus monodon | reverse complement strand
CATCTCTTTTATCATATAGTAGAGTGTTTTTTAGATTTAAATTTTATTCTTATATTCTTCATTTTATTTCTAAAATTATCAGTATTATTGTTGATGTTTTTGATTATTATTAATATCAACATTTTTATTTAAGTATCAATATCTTATTATTATTTATTATGGTTGTTTCCTTGAGGAGTCGCAGAGGATTGTCTCGTCTGACCGCGTTTTTCTCGTGTTGTCTGGGCGTGGTTAATTCTTTTTGTGAGGGTGTTTACTGCGTTTGGTGTTGCATGGGTCTCCTCTCTCCAGTCTGCAAAATTTTCATGGTTCTTCGAGTCTGACTTTCCTTCATCTCTCTCCGTGGTCTGGCTAAGGTGTCGACGACTCTTTGCTCCTTTGGCTCTACCCTGCCTGTTTCTCTGATTTCCTGACGAGCTGACTTTCGTTCTTCCCATGTTCAAGGCGAATTTTAAAACACTCCTCCTTTTGAACACCCGTTCATCGCTCCTGCCCTTCTCCTTCTCATATACATATGTAGTATTTCACTTCTAAAAGCATCACCATTATTATCATTGGTCATTATTATCCCTAGTAGAATATTTTTATTTCATCTTATTGTTTAGTATAACTATAGTATAGTAGAGTAGGGAGTATCTTTTTATTATCGCTGTTGGTATTGTTGTTACGGTGTTGTTGGTATTAAATTCTGACAATTTTATTAGCTAACAGTAGTATTACTCTTATTATCTATTATTCATTATTTTCTTACAGTTTACTATCGAATATTGTTTAGTAAATAAGAAGAGCATAACAACAAATATATAATAATAAAAATTAATATACACAAAGAGAATATATATCATCAAACAGCAAATATAGTGTATCTAACAAAAAGATTAAGAAATAATAACGAGAACTTTATTTTATAATTTCCCTGCATCACAACAATGAAAGGAAAATAATCATTTTGTGTCGCCTCACTTCATCGTGGCGTTGACGGATAACAGCAGCACATGTGTATATATATATTTTTTTTTTTTCTTCTTTTTTTTCTTTAACGGTAGGTTCATGTTTTGAGCGCCTGGTCACAGCATGATTACTTAATTGTAGTTTTCATGTTGTGATATCTTGGGAGTGAGTACGTGGTAGGGTCCCCAGTTCCTTTCCACGGAGAGTGGCCGGTGGTACCTTTTAGATAATCATTCTCTCTCTCTCTCTATATATATATTATAAATATATATATATATATATATGATTATATATATATATTTATATATATTTATTTATTTATTTATCTATTTATTTTATTTGTGTGTGTGTGTGTGTGTTCGTGTTGTACTTGTATGTGCATATATATATATATATTATATATATATATTATATATATATATATATATATATATATTATATATTATATATGATATATATATTATATATATAATATGTGTGTGTGTATATGTATAGTATGTTGTTGTTGTATTTATGCATGTTTGGTGTGGTGTGTGTGTGTGTGTGTGTGTGGGTGTGTGTGTAAAGTGTTTTGCACTCATACGAGTTTTCGCTGAACAGCAGATGCAATAAATTAAAATAAAATAAATTGTGTGTGTGTGTTTACATTCTCGTCCTACATGCGACTTGAATGGAGATTACCCGGATACAAAAAATTCGAATCAAAGCCGTAAACGTTGCCCTGTAAATACGCAGGGAAAATTATTTATTACATACGATATATTAGGGTAATTCTGCCACGAAGAGTATTAGTCGATCGTTTTTACGTAGCGAGACATATGCATGTCCGTGTACAGAGGGATTTAGTTGTTAGCTATTCAGTGTCAGTTGAAGAAACTGTTATGAGACAGAGGAGGGGAGAGAAAGAGCGTAATCAGCAAAGAGAGTGTGTGTGTATATGTTATATAAGTATTTGTATACATATATATATATATATATATATATATATATATATATATATATATATATATATATATATTATATATATATATATATATATATATATATATATATTATATATATATACATATATACACACACGTGTGTGTGTGTTTGTGTGTGTGTGCGTGTGTTCGTGTGTGTGTTCGTGTGTGTGTTCGTGTGTGTGTGTGAATAAATAACTATGACTGTATATTTATTTATTTGAGTATATCTATATACACCCACGAATACACACATACTTTCATATACCTCGCATATCAGATACATCCTCTAGCACGCATTTAGAAGTCCTACGAACGAAAGCCTAAAATTAAGATTAAAAATCCTTCACAAATTCCTATGATCAAGGGGATTTATCTTATCTTTATTCTCTTTTGTGCTTTGGGGTTTCAGATTTTTATAGATTTCCAAATTCGGAATGAGCAAAAGGGATCTTTTTCTTATCTTCTCTTAGTTTTATCCCCGTTTCCTCTCCTTCACGTGAAAACGAGAAGTGTTGACCCGAAACGTCGCTAATATCGGGTCGTTTCCTTCGCTCTCCTGGTAGGTTTTCTAATCTGGGGCGAATTATTTAATCTTCATTCATTTCTTAGTGATGGACGTGACATAACAAGACGGGATAGAATAGAATGGGTGCCATCTCATTGAATAAAAGCGCCGCGTATTTACTCACCGGATGCGTTCCTTATCCCAGACGGACTTGAATATTAAATTCTTTGTCCCATGCTTTATGTATGGACCACAAAACAATAACGCGGAGCATAATAGCTCACACGCACCTGACGCCCCATTCACACTTGTTCATATGATCCCTCAAAAATGATGTATTCCCACCTGTGAACGAGCGAGGGTTCGAAACCTAATTTTATCTAAGGGTGAGAGTCATCATTTCGTTTTCCATTTCACTACACGTCGTTGAGATGAATGAACGGAAACGAACCGGAGAATGAAGTGTCAAGAGCCTAAGATTTACTTATGAATTGTTATAGGATAGATATTATGGATACGATTACAACGTCCCTGCCTCTCCTTTTACCTCGTGATTTGCGTGTCGTCGATCATACATTATAACTGGGCCTAACACTTTTCGAACATTGCGTGCACTCACTTACAGGAATGAAGAGAGGAGTAAGCAGTTTTGCAAGTTGGGCAAAAAGGGAAGGAGGAGGGAAGAGATACACACACCAAAATCGATTTATATCAGATCACATGAAAATCGAATCGAATTATCTCGCGGAAAGGAAGTGGAACCAGTACATATCGTAGCGCGTTGGACAGAGATCCTTATCGAGAACGTTTTATTTCACCTGGAATGGCTGGAGCTGCTTTCCCAGAAAAGGGTTGTGAAGATTTATTCTCCTCCTTTGCGTCGAGCGCGAGCGACACTAACGAAAGAGCTGCAGGTCTTTTATCGTGGCGGGCTATTTTTATTGGTATTATTGTTCTTAACATGATTAGTAATATTATGGCCGTTGTTATTTCGTCTTCGTTGAATGACAGGACATTCTACCGTGTTCATACTGTTGTTATCATTCTTATCGTCATTATCATTTCATTATTAATACTGTGGTATAATTATCTTTATTATTTCATTAACATTGTCGATATGTTCATCATCATCTTAATGATCATTATCATCATTATCATTAATGTTGTTGCAGAAACTGACATCACTGTCATTAATACTATAGGCATTTTAATTTCCCTAATACCCTTAATATTGCAATCACTCGTATCACCCTGACATGCAACTGCGTTCATGATTAACTCCACAAAATAGCTAATATAAAAATACTAATATTACATCAGCTAAGTAACACAACATACAAAGATTCATAAAAAAAAAATCCTCAGCGCGTTGCCTAACAAAATTCTCTTCTGAGGGAATAAACGGGACGAAGAAAAAGAGAGGAAAATCAGACTCGGCAGAAGGCGAAGGAGAGCCAATAGCGTGTCACTTCTCTTCTCTTCTCCTTTCTCTCTTTTTCCTTTCCCTTTCCTACCTCGGTTTCTCCTTTCCGTCTTATCCCTTCCTTCTTCTTGCCCATCTTCCTTTTTTACTTTTCTTTTCTTTGAGCAAAACTTTATATTTTGACACCGAATCACTGATTAATTGATATTTAGCGTCAAAAATACAGAGGAAGGAGACGAGGCTAGTAATGCAGAGGAAAGGGAAAAGAAAGGCAAAGGATACAGGAGGATAATGCAGAAAGAGGGGGAAGATAAAGAGAAGGAGAAGCGAATGAGAGTGAAATAAAACCGAAAGAGAAGATAGAGCTGCAGAGAGAATGGGAAAGAAATGATTTTATTACATGTTCTGCAGTTATTCGGGCCGAATTACGCGAATAACAAAGGCAAAAAATAGTGCATAGATACTCTTATTTGTATCTTATAGATAGATAGATAGATAGGTAGATAGATAGATATATAGATATATAGATAGATAGATAGATAGATTGATAGATAGATAGATAGATAGATGGATTTATATATAGATATGGATATAGATATAGATAGATAGATATGATGTGTGTGTGTGTGCACATACATACACACACACAAGTAGAACACCGAAGGGAAGTACAAGAAAACACACGAATATACCGAAGGCCTTTTTGCATTTACTGATTCATCAGGGCAAGAAAAGGGGAAAAGACCCTCAGCATATTCGTGTGTTTTCTTGTACTTCCCTTCGTTGTTCTACTTGCATTTTATTCGACATGAATTCCACACATATATTTATAAATATATATATATAGATAGATAGATAGATAGATAGTCGATGGTACAAGTGGAAAGAAAAGCGCAAGATCGAGTTTAGTGGCGAAGGATGGTGGAGAGGTCCACGGCTGCTCAAACATGAGCATACCGTTATTGATGATGATGATGATGTGTGTGTGTGTGTGTGTGTTGTGTGTGTGTGTGTTTTTGTGTGTGTGGGGTTGTGTGTGTGTGTGTGGGGTGTTTTGTGGGGTGCGTGTTGGGGTGTGTGCGTGTGTTTTGGGGGTGTGTGTGTGTGTGTGGGGTTGTGTGTGGTGTGTGTGTGTGTGTGTGTGTGTTGTGGGGTT
>NC_051421.1:32242157-32244657 GCF_015228065.2 Penaeus monodon | reverse complement strand
TCTAAAAACACATATACCCCCTTCATTTTTGTCAAATTCCCCCGTCAAAAACCCCATCCCGCCGTGTGGCCACCTTTCAATAGCCTCCTAAAATACCTTTCGTTGAACCCGTGCAGTTTTATTCAAGGCCCAGCTCCTGAATTCTCCCCACAGGTAGACTAGAATTTTTTTTTATTTTCCTCTTCCAGCTTTGCTCGGGGTCGCGGTATTTGAATTCGCCGGGCTATTCACGCGACTGAAGGGAGGGAAAGACTCTAAAGCCTTTCCCTTCTTGCGGTGAAAGCAGATCACTGGGCCGAGCTGAAGGGCCCCCAAAAGGGCGTCCCTTCGCCCGCCCGCGAATTAGGTCTCAAGGGGATGGCGGACGTTCAGATTTTCAACGCATGAAAAAAATGTTTATTTCAGTACAGTACCAGGTGTGTGGGTGCTAAGCGGGGTTCATCTTCGTTTATTCATTTATATATCTTTCTTACATTTATCTATAGAATATTCGATATAGGTAAATACTTTGTGTATGTGTTTTTTTTTTTAATATTATATTAATTGTGTATATTATATATATATTAAAAAATTTTAAAAAAATTTTTAATATTTTATATATATATATATATATATTATATTAAATATGTTTTAATTTTATATATTAATCTATATATTATATTATTATTATATTATAAAAATTAATATTAATATATATAATCTTGTTTACCTCAAATTACAATACCAACCTGAAAAAAAACTACTCTTTTTGATGCAGAACACTCAGCGGGGGTTTTTTCCCCCAATTGAAACAAAAAGTACTCGAACCTGTGGATATACGCTAGTGACAGTATATGTTATCATCATCACTATCATTATTATTATTATTGTTTTTTTTAATTATTTTTTTTTTTATTATTTTTTATTATTATCATTATTATTATTATATTACTATTATTATTATTATTTTATTTTTTTTTTTATTATTATTATCCCCATCATCATTATCTTTATCATTATATTATCTTTTACCATGTTTGATTATAATAAAAAAAAAAATAACATAAATTTTATTATTATTATCACATTATTTTTTTTTTTTATTATGATTTTTTATTTTTAGTATATTTTCATCATCTTATTACTATCATTATTATTATTTCATTATATTATTAAAATTTTTATGATTATTTTTATTATTCTATTATTTTATTACTATCATCATCATCATCATTATATTTTTTATTTTATTACCACTATTATTATTCCATCATCGTTATTTTTAAATTTTTTTTTAAAAGTTATTACTTTTTTTTACTATAAAATTTTACATTACTAAATTATTATTACTATTTTCTCCTCATTATTATTATTATTATTATCATTAAAATTACATTATTTTATTTTTTTATTATTATTATTATTATTATTTTATTATTTTTATTATTATTATTATTATCATTATTATTACACCTCATCATTATTTTCATTAATAGTATAGTATAGCGTATATTATAATTGTTATTATTTGATTTCTACATTATTATTTCTATAATTATCAGTATTATTGTTGATGTTATTTGAATTTATTAAAATCTTAACATTTTTATTTTAATATCAAAACCTTATTATTATTTTACCATTACAATCGTCCTCGTTTTTTCCTTTAGAGGAAACTCCCCGCAGGGACCTCGTCTCCGTCTGCTCACCGACGTCTTCCTCCCCGCTGCTTCGTCTGCGCGGGGGTTATTCCTTTTCCTTTGAGGGGCGCTTCTACTCCCAGACGTTTGTGCTGCCTGGCTCTCCCCTCTCTCCAGTCCCTTGGCAAAATTGTTCATGGAATTCTTCGAGTCTGAGCTTTTCCCTTCCATCCCCTTGTCCCTCGGTCTGGCTAAGGCTGTCGACGACGTCCCTTTTTTCCCTTTGGCCTCTGAACCCCGCCCTGTTCTCTATTTCCTGACGGGGCTGAACTCTTTCCTTCCCTTCCTCCGTTTCAAGGCGGAAAGGGAGTTGACAAAAAGCTTCCCTTTTTGAACACCCGGTTTATCGCTCTGCTGACCATTTTCCTTCTCCATAACATAGTGGGATGTTTTGCCTTCTCATAGCATCACCATTATTATCATTGCATTTTTCCCTATTGAAGTTTTTTTTTATCATCATTTTTGTTTTTTTAGTACTAGTATAGTAGTAGAGTAGGAGTATCATTTTTATTACGCTGTTGTTATTGTTGTTACTTTTTGTTTTTGTTATTTTTTCTGACAAACTATTACTAAAAAGTAGTATTACTCTTTTTAATACTTTTAAATCTTTTTTCATTATCATATTATATTACTAAATTGTTAGAAAAGAAACATAAAAAAACCAAAAATTTTTAATAGAAAAATTAATATCACAAAAAAATAATATCCACTCACACAGCATCTGATGTAGTCTGCAACAACAAAAGAGTTAAAGAAATGAATAACGGAAACCAGGGTTTTTTTTATGCAATTTCCCTCTCACAACATGCTTCAAAGGGGGA
>NC_051421.1:32226645-32234557 GCF_015228065.2 Penaeus monodon | reverse complement strand
GCTTACGTTTTCTCTGAAAAACCCAGGAACCTACAAATAAGGGATGATTATAATCCACTATTACTCCGCCCACAAACAAAACAAAATCTGGTGTTGAAATTTGGCTTTTTTCCTCAAAGCACTGAGGATCTTACCCAAATTTTTTGGGATAGGTTGCCTATGTAATTAATTCTTACATGAAGCATATATATCCCGAGGTTTCCCTAAAAAAAACTCGAAGAAGGCGAGAACATACCGCAAGGTCAGACCCGCACCCTCTTCTTGTAAGTTTCATTTTACCGCTATGTAACGTTTCCCAGGCGATCGCGATACTTCGGCAGTACAATAAAATCCCCGGAAAAATTACACGACATAATACGAGCAAAAAAACCCAAAAAGAAACTCTAAAAATGCTGTATCCGCATACCCTGCAGCGGGATCGCAAACTCAACACCAGGATCGCGAACATCGAGTTGCCCCATCCGTACCAAAAGGGACTTCCAAACCCCCATGGTGGTACATAAGATGAAGCGGGACATCTTCAACTGGAAGGAAAGCAAAATAGTCCCAGGGGGACTGAACAAACAAAAAATAGAAAAATCAGGGAACTGGATACATCGCGGGTGGGGAAAAATTCAACACAGCATCAGGCACATTCAAACTACCTATGTCGTGGCAGGGGACAAAAGTGGGGGTCCAGTCGTCGGTGTTTCGTCACTCTGTCTGATAATTTATCTGTAAATCTTTGATGTAATTTTCGACGAAGACATATCGAAACCTCTTGTATTGTGAAAATTCATTCTATTCATCCTTTTCTACTTTTGTTAACAAATATGGTTCATATATGCGTGTGTGTGTGTGTGCACATGTTGGGTTATATGGTTATATTATATATATATTATATATATATATAAAATTAAAAATTTAAAATATATTTTATATATATATTTTGGGGTGTGTGTGGTGTTGGTGTGTGTGTGTGTGTGGTGGTGTGTGTTGTGTGTGTTGTGTGTTTATAAATATATAATAAAATTAAATATATAAATTATATTAATTTTAAATATATATATATAAACTATATTCATTCGTGTATTTTAGTGTCACTGAACCTTAAAAGTTATTATATTTTAGAAACCGTTTTTTTTTTTTTGTCAGCCTTCTCTAAATTCTATCAGCTTTTTCACGTTCATTAATAAGTTTTTCTCGAAATTTTGTGAGCAAAAGGAAACTGTTTGATATTGTTCGTAAAAAATCTGATATATCATGTTTTCACAGTTCCATTGTTTTTTATTGCTATATCCCTTGTCCCAGTTTCATTATGATTTCGTTACCCTTTTACCATCGTATTCATTAGCACTGTTTATTTTGGGTTCGTAACAGCCATTTCTATGATTATTTTTTTTTTTAAAGAGAAATATCCAAAATCAAGAATCTGTCTACTGAGGAAAATTTTTTCAAATTTACCCTTTTGTCTTAGCCTTTCTCTTGGCTTATTTTTATATTTTCTTCTTTCTTCTCCGCCTCTCTTCCTTTTTTTTGTTGTATTTTAGTGTGTATGTATTGTACTGTGCACAGACGCATGCTTTATATAACCCCTGATATTGAAAATGGTCTCTGTTTTAAAAGCAATTATGAATCTCTATATATTTTTGTAATTCTGCATCTAAAAAAAGGAAAAACAGCCCGGTAAAAAAAAACAAAACGTAAGTTTCGAACTTTTTTACGGGTTCCTCTTCAGACAATATAAACCGATTTTTTCTTTTTTTTTATTCGTCTGAAGGGGAACTCGCAAAGGGGTTTTCAAAACGTAACGATTTATTTTCTTTTCTTATTTGGGGCAGTTTTCCTGTTCATCTTTGGTACACGTTATTGGTTTTTGTTTTTTTGTGTTTTTTATGCTTTTATGTATACCTATTGTTTATTATGGTTTAAGTCCTTCTTACATTTACGTATTTAAATATCTCAGTATCATCGTTTCGATCCCCCTATCATCATTCATATGTTATCAACAAGATAATCAAAAAAATATTTTTTTTTTTATTATTAAAAAAGAGGCATCGCGCCTATCTGCAATCAATTACAAGTAAATGTAACTTCGAAAAATACATTCTATTTCTGTTTTATGTCATTGTTCTTAGTAACCCAGGAAAGAAAGTAATTTTCTCCTTGACCACATCTTCTTTTGTGAATTTTGGGAAACTGTTTTAAATTTCTGGTAATGGTATTGAAACATTTCTTTTAAACGTTGTTTAAATCAAAATGTTGAAATGCAAAAAGTAAGACAGCCCCAAAATATAATATTATTATATAAAATATATATATAATATAATATAATATATATATATAATATATATAATATACACGTGTGTGTGTGTGTGGGGTTTGTGTGGTGTATCATGCATATATATATATATATTATATAATATATATAAATATATATAAAATATATATAAATATTTAATATTATTATATATTTTTTAAAAATCCTGTGTTTTGGTTGGGGTGTGTGTTGTGTGTGTGTTGTGTGTGTTGTGTGTGGGGGTTTGTATCATGCATATATATATATATATATATATATATATATATAGATAGATGATAATGATAATAGATAGATAATAGATAGATAGATGATGAATGTATAAAATTATATATATATTAAAATATATAAATAATACAAACACACACCACACCACCCCACACACACACACAAACACAAACACACCACAACACCACCACCACACACACCCACAACACACAACACACACACAAAAACCACACCACATTATATATATATAATATATATATATATTATATTTTAAAAATTTTTAATATAACACACACATATGTTGTTATGGTGGTGTGGTGTGCTTATACACACATATTTCCACAACACATACACACAATATGTTGATATATAATGTGTTTGTGTGTTTTGGGGGGTGTGTGTGTGTATGTGTGTTTATACATCATACATACACACACACCACACACACACACACACACCACATATATAATAATATATTATATTATATATATATATAAAATATATATATATATTAATAATATTATTATATATAATATATATATATATATATATAAAATATATATATTTATAAAATCAGTAATATACACCCAATGTGTGATGTGTTATAATGTGTTGGGGTGTGTTTTTTGGGGTATACACACATATTTGCACACACCATACACAACACTATACAAATGTGTATATATAATGTGTGTGTGTGCGTGTGCGTGTTGTGGGGGTGTGTGTGTGTGTGTGTGTGTGTGGGGTTTTGGGGTGTGTATATTTGTGTGTGTGTGTTGTTTTGGTGTGTGTTGTGTGAGTGTGTGTGGGGGTTTTGTATGTATATATATTTTTTAAATTTTAATTTTAATATATATATTATATATATATATATATATATATATATATATATAAAATATATATATATATATATATATATTATATATATATATATAAAATATATTATAAAATATATAAAACCACATATTGGTGGTATGTGTTTTATGCAGGGGATTTTACATATATTATCTCTCGGTGTGAATATATGTATTGCATTAAATGCACTTCGCAAGTTCCATGCTCTTTTCCCAAAGAAATTTCACAGCAAGTAAAGCAAATGCACTGACTCGAACTAGACTCAATAAATGTTATTGTTTCAGAACATTCCAAAAAAATTTTTGTTCTGTCCTTAAAGGGCCCACGTTTCGTTTTTTTTTTTTTTTTTTTATTTTTTTTTTACTTTTTTTTCTGGAGATGAGTTTCATTTATTTATTTTTCTATTTTATTCCGTTTTTTTCTTGTTGCTTTTTTTGTTGTTTCTTTTTTCTAGTAACTTTAAACTTGAGTAAAAATTTCTGTATCCTAGTTTTTTTTTTATTATTTTTTTCTTTATTCATTTATTCTCTCTTTTTTTTCGTTTCAATATGAAAATTACAACTTTTTAGATATTCTTTTATCATCATTCTAGGGAAATAAATTATATGCTTGTAAACATATTTGTTGTTGTTATTGCTATTACCATTATTACTATCATTACTTTTTCCCTTTTCACTATTTTTTTTATTTTTCCCTTGTTTCATTATAATTATTATATCTTTTTTTATTGTTATTTTATCACCCAACTATTTTGTTATTTTATTACTATTACACATTATGTTATTTTTCTTATTCATATTTTTCACATTCCCTATCATTATTTTATCATCATTGTTATTACTATTATTACTATTATTTTTATTATTGTTGCTATTATTATTTTCTGTTTTTTGTTGGGTTTTTTTATTATCATTATTATTATTATTATCTTATTATCATTATTTTATTTTTTATTATTATTATTTTATTATTATTAATTTTTTTATTATTATTATTATCATTATTTTTATTATGATAAACTTATTATTTTTATGTAATCATTATTGTTACTATTTAATTTTTTTTTACTACAGTAGTTTTATACCCTTAAAATTATCATTATTAGTACTTTTTTTATTATTATTATCATTATGGTTTATCACTATTATTTTCATATTTTTTAATCATTACTGTAAATTTATAAAATTAAACAAAAATTATCTATGCTATTACCGTATTATCAGTAGTACTAAATTATTAAAGCCATTTCAAAGATGATAATAATTGTCACAAGAAAATGATCCGTAGCTTCGATAAAATGCTAATTAACTATAGCTCTATAGACCTTTATATCAAAGGAGGCGTGTGGTTCTTTGTACGGAATGTCAAAGCTTAAGATCCTGTGGCTTATATATTAGTGTTACCCATTGCTGATGTTTTCCCAAAGAAATTTTTTGCATCATCATGGCAATAATTTTTTTTTTGGGAAAAAAGAGTCCTTCTCTCCTCTCTCTCTCTCTCCCTTCTCCTCTTCCTCTCTTTCCCCCTCCTCTCTCTCTCCTCCTCTCTCCTCTCTCTCTCTCCTTTCTCTCTCTTTCTCTTTTTTTCTTCTCTCTCCCCTCTCTTTTCCTTTTCTCTCTCCCTCTCCCCTCCTCCGGGCATAAAACCCCCATATGTCGTGTGCTTTGCTTCTGATCAAAAATTTAAAATCTAATGTAAAGCAGTCATGTTATCAAGTGCCTGAGTAAAACCATGCGTTCATGACTAACTTGTGTGTTGGGAAACGTTACCCAGAAAACACGCCAGACTCCAGGAACTTTTACCGGTAAACAAAATTGTTTTCGCATCGGAGTCAGCAGAAATATCACTTGTTGTCAGGGCGGTCTGGTGCAAAGAAGCTTGTGCTGATTAAAAACTGTTTTGAATAATGGGAGTGTTTGGAATACTGGCTGTGAAATACAGAAAACTTTGTTTTCAGAATTCTACTCAATCCCACCAATCAAAAAGAAAGCACGATACCATACCCTTGCATATAAAAACATATCTTAACTTCTCCCAAAAACAAATGTGAATTCCCCCCTCGACATTTTGCACTGTTTTTATCGCATAAAGGAGGGGTTTCTTTTACAATATCGTTCGTAAATCACTTCCCTCTTTTCTGGAACATTTTCCCACGAACGCACCCTTCTTTCGGAAAAGCCGCTATCTTGGGAGTCCGCCATTGTGTGAATTTTATGGTGACTTTATCCAATTTTCATGAAGTCTCCATGAAACGGCGACAGTTATGGATTCTGATGATTGGGCTTTGAAGGATGGAAAAGAGGGCGATGGTATTTGCCTTTGAGATGCTATTCAGAGTATTATACTCTCCTCTCTCTTTTCTTTCTCCTCCTCTCTCTCTCTCTCTCTCTCTCTCTATCTATCTATCTATCTATCTATCTGTCTATTTATCTATTCATATCTCCCTCTCTATCTCTCTATCTAGCTATCTTTCATTCCCTCTCTCTCACTCCTCTCTTCATCTCTCTTTCTCTCTCTCTCTCTCTCTCTCTCTTTCCTTCTTTCTCTCTTTCTTTCTCTCTCTCTCTCTCTCTCTTCTCTCTCTCTCCTCTCTCTCTCTCCCCTCTCTCTCCTCTCTCTCTATCTATCTATCATCTATCTATCTATTTACTCTTCATATCTCTCTTTCTATCTCTCTATCTAGCTATCTTTCATTCCCTCTCTCTCACTCCTCTCTTCATCTCTCTCTCTCTTTTCTTTCTTTTTCTTTCCTTTCTCTCTCCTCTCTCCTCTCTCTCTCTCCCTCTCTCTCTCTCCATCTCTCTCTCTCCCTCTCTCTCTCTCTCTCTTCCCTATCTATCTATCTATCATCTATCTATTTTCTCTTCATATCTCTCTTTCCATCCTCTCTTTTAGCTTCTTTCATTCCCCTCTCCACTCCTCTCTTCATCTCTCCTCTCCCCTTTTTTTCTTTCTTTCTCTCTCTCTCTCTCTCTCTCTCCTCTCCCTTCCTACTCTCTCTCTCTCTCTCTCTCTTTTCTCTCTCCTCCTTCCCCTTTTATCTATCTATCTACCTATCTATATATCTATCCATCTATTTATCTATCCATATCTCTCTTTCTGTCTCTCTATCTAGCTATCTTTCATTCCCTCTCTCTCACTCCTCTCTCCATCTCTCTCTCTCTCTCTCTATCTATCTATCTATCTATCTATCTATCTCTATCTATCTATCTATCTATCTATTTATCTGTGTGTGTGTGTGTGCGCGCCTGCGTGTGTGTGTGCGTGCGTGCATTCGTGCGTGCGTGCGTGTGTGTGTGTGTGTTGCTACATGCGCGTACGTATGCATATTCATGATTTCTTATCCAGCGAAATCCAATCATGATAAAACCCCAACGACTTTCAACAACTGTGTCTCGCAGTGATAAGAGACACTGACATATACATAACACGCCAGAGGACAACGTATACGGAAGCTACGCCTTCGTTCTCGCTGTTACTCTGTTGTATTCATCTTCAAAGGGATGGCTTTCAACATCTCCATTAAGTATGGTTTATATATAGGATGAGTTGTATCAAATATCAAATCATTTAAAATATAGTGATGATGCTTATGAGGATCAAGGGAAGATTTAAATGATAAATTTTGTTTCTACAGTGGGTTTATAATGTGAGATATAAAAATTTAAAAATAACAGTGATATGAGTATTAATGATAAATAACCATTATGAAAAGCATGAAAGTATGAATAATCGCATATCTAAAAGTATCCCAACATTTTTTTTTAATAAAATGTTTTTTTTTTCATCAAATTATTGAAGAAACACATTAACCTATATTATGAAAACCGAAAAGACAAGAATATCAAAACTCAACGAAAATGAGTGAGAAAGTTCAACGTGACTTTAAATGAAATGCGAATATTTCTGAAGAATAGGAAGGAACCTCTGGCTATAAAATTCATCAATATCTAGGGTTCGATATTTATATTGTTCGCTTGCATGTTCTGAGCATTTCTTTCAGAATAGAATGCATGAATACGTGAGACTGGAGTTAATGGAGTATCTGCATTGATTGATACCTATTGTATACAAAGGCAGGATACAATGGCTTACTTGAGAAGGATACATTTGCTTACTTGAGAAAGATACATTTGCTTACTTGAGAGTCATGTTTGCAAGTGCGTGAGTCAGACTGTACGTTCAAGACCTATTTTCTAGGTTGCGCAAGTATTACAGGTTACACACTCAACTCCACGAGCTTTATAGCCAAGCGATACTATTTTCGTTCTCAGGTTGCAGAAATATCACCTTGCAGTCAGGATTCGCCTGTGCGGAGGTGCTTAGACTGATCAGAAACTGCTTTCCCAAAAATAGCAACAACAATATTGTGTGTGTGTGTGTGTGTGTGTGTGTGTGTGTTTTGTTGACAGGATATTTTTTTTATAATGAGAAGGCACTGTGTTCCGATTCGTATACATAAATCGTTGGGGGGTGGGGGATATTAAACTATTTCCTGTGCATGTAATTTTTTTTTCACGTTTTACTGAAAAA
>NC_051421.1:32202044-32214544 GCF_015228065.2 Penaeus monodon | reverse complement strand
ATATATATTTTTTTAAAATATTTTTAACAATATATATATATAAAAATTATTTATATATATATATTATATATAAGGGCTCGTTCTTCACAAAATGGGCATTAAATTTTAACCCAAAGCTTCTTTTTTAAACTTCTAGAAAAACCAAAACCCACACAACAACACACACAACACACACAAAAATAATATGTATATATATGTTATATATATATATATAATATATATATAAAAATATATGAAAATATATATATATATATATTAATATATATAAATTTGTGTGTGTGTGTGTGTGGGGTTTTGGGTGTGTGTGGTGTTATGTTGTATGTATGTAATAGGATAGTGTCTGGTTGAGTGTGTGTGCATATCCACGGCTCTCTTCTGCGCACGTGTGTTTGAAAAGGGAAGCGCGGGGAGGGTCTGGGGGGGGAGCCCGAGGAGCACACTTTGGTTTTGGATTTTTGGGCCTCATCTCGACAGCGACTAGGAATGTGGATAGATGAAAGGCCTTTTCCCCAAATATGAAGCGTCTACTACCTCCCAAAGGGACAGATTCATGAAAAGAATAACAAGTAATTGAAAAAAGAATAAAGAAAAAGGCGTCCAAGTTTCTCTGTCTTTTAAATGGTGTTTTTATAAGAGGGGAAATTTTAATTTCTTTTCAGGTTGGATAATTCTATTTCTATTAAGGGACCCGTGGCTTTTTTCCACGGGACAAATGTCCCAAATAAGAACCACCGCTCAGCGAGGGGGGAGGTAATTTTTATATCTGACCTCGTTGACCGGGGTTGTGTGAAGTACCGCGCGGTAGGGTCACCTCTCCCTCCCTCCGGGAGATTTTCTTTTAAAGCGACCAGCGCGGGTAGGTCAGCCCCGCCCTCTCCCCGGGGCAGCTGACCGGGGCCCTCCACGCGGCGTTTTGACCCTTTAGAAAACGTAGCGTCGTCGTGGTGTGTTACCCCTTTTCGGGGTTTTTTGGCCCCTTTTAGCCACATACTAGAGTACGCATACCCGTTATATCTGGGGCAGCGACGGCCGTTGCATCCTTTTGGCATGCAACACGAAAAAACCCCCCCCCGAAGAAAAATCCGTTCAACGGCTACAAGACATGTCGAAAAAAAAAAAAACACGTAAGAAAACTTTGGGCCCCTTTTTTATTTCTTTTCCCTTTTCCCCCAAACAGTTTTAAGCCGTTTTTTTTGTTGGGTTAATAGGTGCTAAGGACGGGAAATGGCACGTTCCCCACTATTTTTCCCACCTCAGATCGTTTTCCCCTGCGATCGGTATGTGATCAATAAAACATGAATACGTTCGTTAGTTAATAATTAATTTTTTTCTCTTTTTTTTTAAGATTTAATTGTTTCATCTGCAAGAATTTTAACGCTTTTCTATTTTTCTTATCACGAATTCTTTTCATTTATCGTTCCTAACCCTCGGGGGCCGACCTGACCTTCCTTTTTTTCGTTGGGGTCATTTTGGTTGAAAAAAGGTTTAAATTTCCTGTTTTGACCGACCTCACTTTCTTTCCCCCGGTGGTGGGCGGCGTGGGTAAGGTAGAGAACCATTTGGTTCCCCTATTTTGGAAGCAAACATATCATTTTTTCATTGTTTTGGTCACTTTCATCGGCGCTAAAAACGAACAGGAAAACAAAATTGTATTATTTGGGTTGCGTAGGATTTTTCCCCCCATTCAAAATGCACAGGATTGCCCGATATTGGGGCCCCGGGGGGTTTCGTAAAGCCCAAAAATCTGCGCTCCCGTCGTTCGAGAGTAAAGTTATTTTGTTTTCGGTCCTTTGAGCGGGGTGACCCGGTTTCGTCCGTTTAAATTTAAAGTAGGGCAGGTTTAAGCTAGAATCACTTCGCTTATTAAACACCTTTTCACCCTCTTGAATTTGCTTGTTTTTGGGGCCCCCCAAGCGTTTGTGGATTTGTAAAATACATATATCCTTCGGGGAATTTGCGAAAACGCCCCTTTGATAGCGAAGGAGCAGGTTATTAATTCCTGGCTCGGTCGCTTTTATATATCGGCATTTGGGTATGGATCCCCCGTTTTTGAGTTTTATTGAAATTACTCAAAGCTAGACATGTCCTCGGGATTTCAGATTTTGACCCCCAGAAAATTTCTTTTAAAAATTTTGGGGAATATTTTTTTTTATGCCCATTTACGCGTACTTCGTGCATATCATTATATGTTGAATTCAATGTGGGGGTTGAAATAATCTTAAAAAGGGAGCTTGTAATTTTTAGTTTTTTTTATAGTGAAGCTAATTTCGGTTTATGATTCTTTCTGTTGAGGTCACTCTCGCTTTCCCTCTCATTAACATAGCTGTCACCACACACGCTAACACACACCTTTCCCCCCCTCACACACGAGGGGCAAAAAACATGACCCCTTTTTTTTAAAAAGGGTGGTGGTTCTTAGGCCCCCCGTAAAGATTTATATGTATCTCTTTACCCGCAAATTTTTTCGTCGGACGAGGGGGGTTCGTACATAAAAAAAGTTACATCATTTCTTACTGGTGACACATGGTTAAAAAGATCTTCGCGGATCGCCTGTCGTTCCCTATCTATTTCATATCATCAGAGAGGTTGGTATTCAAATAGGTCTATGCGGATGCCTGACTTCCCCCCTTCTATTTTCTTCTTTTCCTTTGGAAAAAAAAACCAAAAAAGAAAAAAAAAAAAAAAAACGAAAAAAAAAAAGTTTTTAAAAAAACCAAAATTAAAAACCGTAAAGTTATGAATAAACCGGCTAGTGGTAATTACCACCCCCATCTTCTCTGGCCTTCTTTTTTCTTTCTCTGGGCCCTTACGGTATGACTGTCCCCGACTTTTATTGCAGTCGGGCGAACGGCACCCAAGGGGACCCTTTGGATGCGTAAGAAGGGGTCATCGAAAAATCGCCTAGGCCCAGGACCCGGATTTTCGTCAGAAAAGGTGTTGCCTCCCGACTCCCCGTACATCCAGCGAACCACACCTTTGCCGCAGTATCGTCCCCCAGAATGCTTGCCTGGGGGCGCCTGCCGATCCGGTCAACTCCAGGACTCGTGGGGCAGATACAGCAGCCCCCGAGATGCCGCCCCCCCCCCCGACGCCCGAATCCGGATGAAGTTTCGGGAAAAGTGGGGGGGAGAAGGACCTGACGAGATTTTGGGGGACGTGGGACGAGGGGAAGCCGCCGAGTTTGGCCGGGCCAGGCTACGAGGGGGTAAGACGAATCCGAAGTCAAGGGGCCTTTGGAACTTTCGGGACGTTGAACGAGGACGAAGTTACACAGAGGCCAGGAGGATTTGGCGACAGGGGCGAGAACCACGAAAAGGGACCAGGACGCGCACGAGAACGAGACGACCACCCCAAATTTGGTACCCTTGAAGGCGCCCGAGGGCGAGGCGCGAGTAGGTGGCCAGCAATATAAAATTGGATAATTCTATTTTTGTTACAGGATGTGGGTAATTCTATTTTTATTTCCATGGACCACTGGCTGTTTTCCAGGGATCCCAAAAGTCCCAAATAAGAAAAACCCGCCCCCAGCGAGGGCGGGGTCACATTTTATATCTGCCTCGTTTGACCGGGAGTTCGTGCTAAGCTACCACCCCCACTAAGGTCGCTCCGCCCTCTTCCGGGCCGTGGCCGGACCCCCCCGGCCCGATAAACCGTATAATAAAATGTCGGTTTTATCTTTGTGGGGTAACTCTCAGAAATAAAAAGTCAAGCCGTTAACAAGTATAACTACCCTCTGTTCACCATTGTACTAAGGATGATAGCCTTTTACAGTGTCCATTCATCTGATCTTCCTTCTTTTTCATCATTGTCGCTTAGATGTGTTTCTTGTAGTTCTTTATTTAAAATTTTACAATTTCTCTCACTTTCTCTCTCTTTCTCTACGTTTCCAGTGTAGGAACGGATGCCAAGTGTCTGTTAACCTTTGTCTCAGGTTGTTTGCACATGTTGCAGATTATCAACATACAAAAGTATATATTTATGATTATGAAAATGTGTGTGTGTGTTTGTGGTGTGTGTGGTGTGGTGTGTGTGGGTATGTGGGGTTTTTTGAGTGTGGTGTGTGTTGTGTGTGTGGTGTGTGTGTGGTGTGTGTGTGTGTGTGTGTGTGTGTGTTGTTTTTGGTGCGTGGGGTTTGTGTGTGGTATGTTGTGAAAAGTGTAAGTGAAAAACGTACTGAAGAATAGGTTCTCATTAGCATTGTGTTCTTCCTCATTTCCCTTGCTTATTTCCTTTCATTCATTTCTATCCCTGTTATCCCTAATTTTTATGTGGTTTCTCTGTAACACTTTTGCATATCAAAAACTTTCTTATTCAGATGTGTTTGCGAATACAGTTTTCTCGACACGACATTAAGTCATTTAAACGCAACTATGATGAAAAAAGTACACGAAATTTCTAAAACACTATATCCCCCATTTTTTTCTAATCCCCCGTCGAAAAACCATCCCGCCGTTGCCAAAACCCTTTTATATAGCCTCTCTGAAATACCTCGCTTTAACCCAGGCATATTTATTCAATGGCCCAAACTCGCTTCTTCCCCCAACAGGGAACTAAATTTTTTTATTTTCCTCTTCCAGCTTGCCTGGGTGCGAGTATTTGAATATATCGCCCGGTTTCACGCAGCTGAAAGGGGCGGACATCTAAAAGCTTTTCCCTTCTTGCAGGTGAAACAGATCACTGGGCCCAGCTGAAGGGCCCCCAAGGGGTCCCCGACTCGCCCCGGGGCCGGGGAATTAGGCCTCAAGGGGGGGGGCGGGTTCAGACGCATAAAAAAATGTTTATTTTAGACTATACCCCGGTGTTTGGGGGACGTAGAGCGTGGTTCTCTATTCTTATTCATTTATATATCTTTCGTACATTTATCTAAGAGAAGTTCGATATAGGAAAATCATTGTATACGTGTGTTTTTTTTTTAAATTATATATGTGTATATTATATATATATATATTATATATAAAAATTTAAATATATAATAATATATATTTTAATATATATAATAAGTTTTATATTATGTATATAAATATATATAAATATATATATAATATAATATTTTATAAAATATATATATATATATAATCTTGTTTACCTAAATATGTTCAATAAAAACAACTGAAAAAAAAACTATTTTGATGCTAAACATCAGCAGGGGTTCTTAGTCCCAATTGAAAAAAAAACGTACTCAAACCCTGTGGATATACCTAGGACAGTATTTTTAAATATATCATCACTATCATTATTATATTTTGTTATTATAATTATTTTTATTATTATTATTTTTATTATTTTTTTTATTCTTTATCTTCATTATTATTATTATTATTAATTATTATTATTATTATTAATTACTTTTTTTATTATTATTATTATTATTACCTCTCATCATTATCTTTATCATTAATTTCATTTACCTGTTTGATTATAATAATAAAAATAATATAACAATAAAATTATTATTATTATCATCTTTATTATTATTTTATTATATTATTATTAGTAAGTTTTAGTATCATCACCCTTATTACTATCATTATTATTTTATCTTATTTTTTTAAAAATATTATTATGTTTTATTTTTTTACTATTATTATTATTACTATCATCATCATCATCTTATATTATTTTATTTTTACCCTTTATTATTCCCATCACGTTATTATATTGTTTTTTAATAGTTTTATTTTTTAATTACTATAAATTATTAGCATTACAAAAATATTATTATTATATTTCGCCCTCATTTTATTTATTTTATCATTAACATTACATTATTATTATTTTATTATTATTTTTATTATTTTTATTATTTTATTATTATTATTATTATTATTTTTACATACATTATTTCATTTATAGTATTAGAGCAGTAGTATTAAAAATTGTTATTTTTAAAAATTTTATATCTTACATTTCTATAATTATCAGTATTATTGTTAGTTTTTTTGATTATTAAAATATCTTTAAATTTTTAATTCTAATATCAATATCATAATATTATTTTCCCATTAAATGAGTCCGCTTCTTCAGAAAAGCCCCCAGAGGACCTCTCTCCGTCTGCCACCGACGTCTTCCTCCAGCTGTTTTTGTCTGCGCGTGGGTTAATTCCTTTTCCTTTGAGGTCGCTTCTACTCTCAGACGTTCGGTTTTGCTCCCCCCCTCCAGTTTTGGCAAAATTGTTCATGGAATTTTCGAGTCTAGCTTCTCCCTTCCATCTCCCTTCGTCCGTGGGTTGGGCTAAGGCATGCGCGACGTCTTTGCTCTTGGCCCCATGAGCCCCCTGTTCTCTGATTTCCGACGGAGCTGAATCTCTCCTTCCCCTTCCCCCGTTTCAAGGCGGAATGGGAGGTTGACAAAAAACTCCTCCTTTTGAAAAAACCCTTCACGCTCTGCTGACAATTCCCCTTTCCCATATCAGGAAACCTATACATAGTGGTATGTTTTGCATTCTCATAAGCATCACCCTCATTATCATTGTCATTATTTTCCTATTAGAGTATGTTTTTATCTCATTATTTTTATGTACTAGTATAGTAGTAGAGTAGGAGTATCATTTTATTATCGCTATTGTTATTTTTGTTATGTTGTTGTTTTTGTTATTTTTTCTGACAATCTTATTACTAACCGTAGATTACCTTATTAAAATATTATATCATTTTTTCATTACGTTTTACATTACTAATATTTTTAAAAAAATAAAAGAGCAAAACAAAACCCAAAAATATTAAAAGAAAAAAATTAATACAAAAGGAATATTACCACCAACACACAAACTGAAATGTATTGCAAAACCAACAAAAATTAAAAAAAATATACACGAGAAACCATTTATTTATGCAATTTCCCCCGCACACAAACATGCATTAAAGGGGAAAAATAAATCTTTTTGGCCCGTCGCCCTCCTCACACCCGGGGGAAGTGATAAACAGCCGGGGGGCAGCATTTATATATATATATATTATAAATATAATAATTTTATATATCTATATATAAAATATATTATTATATATATTAAAATTATATATATATATAATATAATATTTATATATATATATATGTGTTGTGTTGTTGTGTGTGTGTGTGTGTGTGTTGTGTGTGTGTGTGTGTGTGGTGTGTGTGTTGTAGGGTTGTATATTAAATAGTGTTTGTGTGTGTGTTGTTGTGTGTTGTATGTTGTATGTTGTAGTGTAATTAATGTATTGTTTGTGTTATGTTTAGTGTGTGTGTGTGTGTGATTTGTATAGTGTGTGTGATGTGTGTAATGTGATGTGTGTGTGTTTATGTTGGGTTTGTGTGTAGTGGTTATGTATGTTGTGGATGTTTTTGGGTAGTTGTGTTTTGTGTGTGTGTGTGTGTTGATGTTGGGTGGTTTTATATAGATTAATATAAATTTTTATTATATATATATATTTAATTTATAATACATAATTATAAATAATTATATATATTTAATGCGGCGCACCACCAACACAACGACAACACACACATACAATACTACATACCACCCCCAAACACCCCACACACACACAACCACCAACACCAACAACACACACACGGCAAACACAACACACACACAAACATACATAATACACACACACACACACATAACATGTGTAAATATATATATTTTTTTCTTCTTCTTTTTTATTCTTTAACGGTTAAAGTTAAGTTTAGAAGGAGTGGTCACAATAATTAATTGTAGTTTTCAATGTTGTTGATGCTCTTGGATGAGTACGTGTAGGGTCCCAGTTCCTTTCCACGGAGAGTGCGGTGGTACCTTTAGATAATCATTCTCTCTCTCTCTATATATATATATATAAATATATATATATATATATATATATATATATTCATATATATATATATATATATATATATTATATATATATCTATATATCTAATATATATATATATATATATTATATATATTTACATCTATATATCTATGTATTTATATATATATCATATATATCATATATTATATATCTATATACTATATATCATATATATATGTATGTATATGTATGTATGTATGTTGTTTGTATGTATGCATGTTTGTGTGTGTGTGTGTGTGGGTGTGTGTGTAAAGTGTTTTGCACTCATACGAGTTTTCGCTGAACAGCAGATGCAGTAAATTAAAATAAAATAAATTGTGTGTGTGTGTTTACATTCTCGTCCTACATGCGACTTGAATGGAGATTACCCGGATACAAAATTCGAATCAAAGCCGTGAAACGTTGCCCTGTAAATACGCAGGGAAAATTATTTATTACATACGATATATTAGGGTAATTCTGCCACGAAGAGTATTAGTCGATCGTTTTTACGGAGCGAGACATATGCATTTCCGTGTACAGAGGGATTTAGCTGTTAGCTATTCAGTGTCAGTTGAAGAAACTGTTATGAGACAGAGGAGGGGAGAGAAAGAGCGTAATCAACAAAGAGTGTGTGTGTGTATATGTTATATAAGTATTTGTATACATATATTATATATTATATATATATAATATATATATATATATATATATATATTTATATATATATATATATATATATATATATATATATATATATATATATACATATATATACACACATACACACACGTGTGTGTGTGTCTGTGTGTGTGTGCGTGTGTTCGTGTGTGTGTTTGTGTGTGTGTTCGTGTGTGTGTGTGAATAAATAACTATGACTGTATATTTATTCATTTGAGTATATCTATATACACCCACGAATACACACATACTTTCATATACCTCGCATATCAGATACATCCTCTAGCACGCATTTAGATGTCCTACGAACGAAAGCCTAAAATTAAGATTAAAAATCCTTCACAAATTCCTATGATCAAGGGGATTTATCTTATCTTTATTCTCTTTTGTGCTTTGGGGTTTCAGATTTTTATAGATTTCCAAATTCGGAATGAGCAAAAGGGATTTTTTTCTTATCTTCTCTTAGTTTTATCCCTGTTTCCTCTCCTTCACGTGAAAACGAGAAGTGTTGACCCGAAACGTCGCTAATATCGGGTCGTTTCCTTCGCTCTCCTGGTAGGTTTTCTAATCTGGGGCGAATTATTTAATCTTCATTCATTTCTTAGTGATGGACGTGACATAACAAGACGGGATAGAATAGAATGGGTGCCATCTCATTGAATAAAAGCGCCGCGTATTTACTCACCGGATGCGTTCCTTATCCCAGACGGACTTGAATATTAAATTCTTTGTCCCATGCTTTATGTATGGACCACAAAACAATAACGCGGAGCATAATAGCTCACACGCACCTGACGCCCCATTCACACTTGTTCATATGATCCCTCAAAAATGATGTATTCCCACCTGTGAACGAGCGAGGGTTCGAAACCTAATTTTATCTAAGGGTGAGAGTCATCATTTCGTTTTCCATTTCACTACACGTCGTTGAGATGAATGAACGGAAACGAACCGGAGAATGAAGTGTCAAGAGCCTAAGATTTACTTATGAATTGTTATAGGATAGATATTATGGATACGATTACAACGTCCCTGCCTCTCCTTTTACCTCGTGATTTGCGTGTCGTCGATCATACATTATAACTGGGCCTAACACTTTTCGAACATTGCGTGCACTCACTTACAGGAATGAAGAGAGGAGTAAGCAGTTTTGCAAGTTGGGCAAAAAGGGAAGGAGGAGGGAAGAGATACACACACCAAAATCGATTTATATCAGATCACATGAAAATCTAATCGAATTATCTCGCGGAAAGGAAGTGGAACCAGTACATATCGTAGCGCGTTGGACAGAGATCCTTATCGAGAACGTTTTATTTCACCTGGAATGGCTAGAGCTGCTTTCCCAGAAAAGGGTTGTGAAGATTTATTCTCCTCCTTTGCGTCGAGCGCGAGCGACACTAACGAAAGAGCTGCAGGTCTTTTATCGTGGCGGGCTATTTTTATTGGTATTATTGTTCTTAACATGATTAGCAATATTATGGCCGTTGTTATTTTGTCTTCGTTGAATGACAGGACATTCTATCGTGTTCATACTGTTGTTATCATTCTTATCGTCATTATCATTTCATTATTAATACTGTGGTATAATTATCTTTATTATTTCATTAACATTGTCGATATCTTCATCATCATCATAATCATCATTATCATCATTATCATTAATGTTGTTGCAAAAACTGACATCACTGTCTTTAATACTATGGCTTTTTAAATTTTCCTAATACCCTTAATATTGCATCCTCGTTCACCTGACATCAACTGCGTTCAGTTTAAAATCCACAAATAGCTAATAAAAAAATCTAAATTACACCTAAGAAAACAAACATACAAAGTTTTCAAAAAAAAAACCCTCACCGTTGCCTAAAAAATTTTCTTTTTCTGAGGGAAAAAACGGACAAGAAAAGAGGGGAAAACAGACTCGGCAAAGGGGCGAAGGGGGAGTCCAAAAATGCGTGCATTCTCTTCTCTTTCCTTTCTCTCTTTTTTCCTTTCCCTTTCCTACCTGGTTTTCCCCTTTCCCCGTCTTATCCCTTCCTTTTCTTGCCTTTTCCTTTTTACTTTTCTTTTCTTTGAGAAAAATTTTATTTTTTTACCCCAAATCACTGATTAATTGATTTTTTAGCGTCAAAAAACAGGGGAAAGGAGCCGGGGCTAGTAATGAAAAGGAAGGAAAAAAAGGGGGAAAAGGTACAGGAGGAAATCAGAAAAGGGAAGAAAAAGAAAGGAAAGCAAATGGAGTGAAAAAAAACCCCAAAGAGAAGTAAGTGCAAAGATGGGAAAAAATATTTTATTACATTTCTGCATTTTATTCGGGCCAAATTACGCGAATAAAAAAGGGGCAAAAAAATGCATAGATACTCATTTGTTTTTAAATAATAGAAGATAAAGGTAATAGATGATAATGATAATAGATAGATAATAGATAGATTGATGATAGATAGATAGTAGATGGTTTTATATTAGATATGGATATAGATATAGTAGTAGATATGTGTGTGGGTGTAAATACATACACACACACAAGTAGAACACCGGGGGAAGTACAAAAAAAACACACGAATATCCCAAGGCCTTTTTGCTTTACTGATTCATCAGGGCAAAAAAAGGGGAAAAGACCCTCAGCATATTCTGTGTTTTTGTATTTCCCCTTGTTTCTACTTTCATTTTATTCGACTGAATTCCACAATATATATAAATATAATAATGATAGATAGATAGTAATAGTCGATGGTACAAATGGAAAAAAAGCGCAAGATGAGTTTGTGGGGAAAGGAAAGGGGGAGGGTCCCGCTGCTCAACATGAGCATACCGTTTTGATGATGATGATGATGTGTGTGTGGGTGTGTGTGTGTGTGGTGTGTTTGTGGTGTGTGTTGGTTTGTGGTGTGTGTGTGTGTGTGTGTGTGTGTGTGTGTGTGTGTGTGTGTGTGTGTGTGTGTGTGTGTTATATACACGTATATAGAGAAACAAAAAGTACAAATGCGAACAAGTGGAATATGTGTTCTGAAAGACCTTTCCCAATAGATTGATAACCCTTTTACAGCGTCGTTTGGGGGCAGAAGTTTAACTAATAACCTATGGCCGAACTCTTTTCCTGGGACCTGCGTAGGGGAAGGTATTGGTCGCCTCGAGTTTATGTGTGGTTTTGTCGTGCCCTAAAGATGCGCGCGGGGTTTTTCATGATTTCTTTTTTGTCCTTTTTTCGGGGAGGTGTATTTTACAAGTTCTCTTATCTATGCATATATTAGTTCATATTACGAATGTACACGAGTAGCTGTAGGATGTACGGGATGTTGTATAAATACGATGGGATTTGGAAGTCAAAAAGGACCTTTCTGATGGCGAAAGGAAAAAGTAATTAATAATGTTATTACATACAAATTAACGTGGGACTGTTTTCCGAAGTATTGAAAAGAGTCTAACGGTAAAGAAAAATAAAATGTATATATAGCAGCCAGGTCAGGGTGAAGCCTTATTTGGTATCGCCGAGAAATGTAAACGAAGCAGACGATAGCATAGTGGGATAAAGGCTAAACCCATGGCTGTTGAAAAACTACGTACAGGATGTTTCGTAAGGAATATTTCGTGTATTTCCATCACGAGGGTAGTTTGGAATTTCTTAAAACCTATATCAATGCCGGGGTTTAAGTCACGGGTGTGAAGATAATTCATTCCGCTATGAGGATACAATTTGTGGGTCAGATAGCATATGTCTGAGGATATCACATTAACCTCTTAGGGGAGTAACATGGCAAATTAGGAGAGATGGATTTAGCTCTCATTCTCAATCGAGAGTTTTAAAAACAAACAGGTTTTATATGTCATTGTACTTATAGAAAAATGCTAGTTAATAACTGATGTTTGAGTTTAACCAGATTATACTGTTAGCAACGGTGAAACATATTAGAATATTTGAGTTTTTAAAAGGTTTTAAAAATATCTAACGATTCCCTCCACGCAGGAATAAATTGCTTGTATTGTGCTTAAAAAGTCATCCATGAACAATTATAT
>NC_051421.1:32192044-32194544 GCF_015228065.2 Penaeus monodon | reverse complement strand
AGGGAGTAATGTATATATTTTTTACCTAATAATGTAATTACAGGTTGAAATCTTGGTGTATTAAATAATGTTACAACACAATATTTTAATAAGTCCCAGAACGAGAGTTTTGCAGAACAGGGATGATGATAATAATAATAATGATAAAAATATTTATGGTAATAATAATAACAATGAGAGTGATAATGAAGATGGTAACAAAGCTGATGATGAAAAGTAATAGTAATAATAATAACAATAGCAATAACAATAACAGTAATAATAATAATTATAGTAATAATAATAATGATAATAATAATCATTGTCATTAATATAATGAAAAAAATAATTATTATCATCATCATCATCAATATCATTACTGTTGTTTTGTTGTTTGATACAGCTATAAACATAATAATAATTCTTATTATTATCATTATGATAATAATGATTATGATTATGATTACGATTTTAATAACAGTTATTATTAGTATTACTTTTAGTGCTATTATTGTCCTTATTATTGTTGTTGTAACAATAAAGATAATAATCTTACTATAACAAAGGTGATAATGATAACAACAATGATAATGATAGTAATAATGATAATGATAAAAATCATCATCATCATCATAATTATAATAATAATAATAATAATGATAATAACAATATTAATGATAAATAATTATGATAATGAGGAGAATACAAAAGAAAAATGTAAAAAGGAAGAAGACACATATGAAAGAAAATGAAGAATTTTAATTATTATGGCTGAGAAAAAGAGAAATTCGACGAGAAAGAGGGGAGGATAGGCAAATAAATAGATAGAGAGAGAGAGAGAGAGATTACGAGAGAAGGAGGGAGAGAGAGAGAGAGCGGACAGACAGAGAGAGAGGAGAGAGAGAGGGGGGAATGAGAGAGACAGGTAGTGAGAGAGAGAGAGAAAGAGAGATTGAGAGAAAAAGAGGTAGAGAGAGAGAGAAAAAAAAAGAAAGAGAGAGAGAGAGAGACAGGGACAGAGACAGAGAGAGAGAGAAAAAAAAGAAGAGTCGAAAGAGAAGAGATACAAAGAAAGAAGAAAAACCGAAACTAAGCAAGAAAAAGAAAAGAGAATAAAAGACAAAAAAAAAAAAATGAAAATCGCGAGAAAGGAAGAGAAAGAATCAAAATATCTATCAAAACTCATTTCACTTCACCTTATAATTCCCGAACGTGTCCGCCAGCGAGAGGAAGCCGTGATGTAATCATCTCTGCCATGACGTAGAGGCATCCTATGTTGCAACATCATGATTAAGTGATGTCACGGCCTTTTATCGGTCATCATTTGTCATCTTTTGTTGTCATACATGATCATCGACCACGAAGGGTTATGAGCTTTGTTGTTGTGTGTGTGTGTGTGTGTGTGTGTGTGTGTTGTGTGTGTGGGTGTGTGGGTGTATGTGTGTGTGTGTGTGTGTGTGTGTGTGTGTGTGTGTGAGTGAGTTTGTTTGTGTTGTGTGTGTGTTGTGTGTGTGTGTGTGTGTGTTTGTGTGTGTATGTGTGTGTGTGTTTGTGTGTGTATGTGTGTGTGTGTGTGTGTGTGTGTTGTGTGTGTGTGTGTGTGTGTGTAAATATGTGTGATTCTAAGTCATTTTAAATTCAATGCTTCGAAGCTGCTGTACTCGTACAGGAGGGAGATTTTGTTAATCTTTCATGTAAATATTTAAACATAAGTTATTCCCTTTAACTCGATATGTGTAAGTTTGCGCTCGTGCTTCTGTGCGAGTATCCTTCCCTTCCTTTTATCGTGAATACCTTACATGTATCTTTTCTGTTGGCCTTGTATTTGCCCGACCCATATTCCCTTGTCCCATTTCAATACACGTCGCCACGTTATCGGGAAAGCCTGAAGTTGAATGAAATGAAATTGATCATATATAGCACGCAAGAACACTCTCATACAAAGGTATTTAATGTAAAATCTGTTTAAAGGTATCGAGGCCAGGAGCGGTATTTAACGAACTAGATTTTTTCTTCCTTGAAGAAGGGAGAAGAGGAGTTTTGCCGACCTGAGGAAGAGGCGATGATGCAATAGCCGTCTGTCTGTTTAATGGACGGACTGAGTTGACGAAACCTGGTTTATGCTTTTGTTGAATCTGTGAATGTTATGACAATTTACATAACAAATTAGTAATAGTAAATTAAATGTTGTTGCCATTTGGTTTCTCTCCCTCTTCTTCTTATTCATGTTGTTATTGTTATAATCATTATTATTATTATTATTATTATTGTTATTATTATTATTATTATCATTATTATTATTATTACCATTATCTTTATTATTACAACTACAATTATTATCATTATTACTAATAATACGGATTTCAGTTTTCTTCATAATCTTCACTCTTGTTACGACTGACGTCAAGTGATTTATATACATCTGTTTATTGCTGTTGCCGTTGTTTTTCTTTTGCTTATTATTATCATTATTATTATCATTATTACTATTATTATTATTATTATTATTATTATCATCATC
>NC_051421.1:32177044-32187044 GCF_015228065.2 Penaeus monodon | reverse complement strand
AACCTTTTTCCCCTTTCGGGTCCCCGTGCCACAGTATAAGGGGAATCCCGGGGTAAAACAAAAACCGGGTCCCCGAACAAACCCCCTATGGGTTTTAATTTTTAAACGGTATTTTTTACCGGGGCCACGTCCCCTGTGGAAAAAGTTAAATTTTAAAAATTTAAACATAAAAGTACTTAAGAACATTTATAAACAAAAAAAGTTCATTTAAAAATTTAAATTTCCAATAAAAAGATAAGGTAAACAGCCCAAAAAAATAAATAAAAAAAGATACATTACAAAAAGATGAAAGGCATTAAAACCACCGCAAGTAAAACAGGTAAAAAAATTAGTAAAACAAAACTAGAAAGAGGTAAAATTAACCAACAACACAAAGGATGTCACCCCTTGGGCCCCATTGAACCTCTAAAACCCTTTAAAATTGTCCCTAATTTAAAGGGGGTAAAAAAGTGGCAGGTCGTATATATATTTTTGAAAAAAATCCAAAGTAAAAAAACTTTAACCCCAAAAATAATAAAAATGGGTTAATAAAAAAAAAACGATTTCAGTAAATTTTAAAAAGGGGAAAAAAAAAAGCATAAAAAAAATATAAATGCAAAAATTTTAAATGAAAGGGGGGGGGTTCGGGATTAAAGTGAAAAATTTTTAAAAAAGTTGAAGATGAAAAAAAAAAGGGGCCTAGGAAAAAATTTAAAAGTAAACACTAAAAAACACACTACCCTTAAAAGTCTACATACAATAAAAATAAACGATAAAAAATTTGCAAAAAAAAGTCACCTTCTTAAAACGCCCCAAAAAACCCATTCGAAAAATTGAAACTCAAGAGGGGAAAATCGGAAAATAACAAAATTTTAAGTTTTTATTTGGGACCTTTTGTTATTAAAAAATACATGGGTTTTGGGAGTAATAACCCGTTGAATGTAGGGGTTTTTGGGCGGGAATCAAACTCCCGCGTGTTTGAGCGCCGCCCGCTGGGTTACCCAAATTTTGGTTCGGGGGTTTTGGATTCGGATTCGGGTTCGGGATTTAGGTGTCCGGGGGTCGGGGGGACAGGGAGGGTATTAGGGTAGGGGATTGGGGGGTAGGTGGGAGGACGAAAACTCAAGGAAAAAGGGCGAAAAGGGAGAAATTTTAAAGGGGGCCAGAGATTTGGGGATGAAAGAAATTTAGTAAGGGCCAAAGGGGGAAAAAGAAAAAATGAAAGCGAGGAGATTGTATGGGAGAAAGAAAAAACAAAGAACGTAAATAAACGAAGTAAAAAGAGAAAGAAGAAATGAAGGGGAAAGGATTGAATAAGAAATGAGAGAAAAAGAAGAAAAATAAGAAAAAGCTAACGAAAAAACGGAAACCCCATAGTAGAAAGGAAAGGGGGAAATTAAAGGAAAGGGAAAGAAAAGAAAGGCGAAGTAGTGAGAGCAAGGAAATTAAGTATTTTGGAAAAACAAGGATGGAGAAGAGGGGAAAGGGGGGTAGGGGGGACTAAAGGAAACAAAGGGGGAGGAGGGGTAAGGGGGGGACGGGTTGCATTTCAGGATGGGGGAAAAGGGTAAAAAGGGCCCGGGGAACCCCCACAAAAACCACCTCAACTGGGTTTTAAAAAAAAAAACTACTTAGACTTTTATGGAAAAAAGGGTATGTGACGCGCGAATTGTGCAAATTTTATGTGAGGGTTTTAAAGAATAACCCCCTTTAGCCCAAAGAAAAAGAGAGGAAAAAAAGAAAAAGAGCCAAAAACGAAAAAAATAATTAGTGATTTTAAGTAATGATGGAAAAAAAAAATGAACCCTCCCAAATTAGATGTAAAGAAAAAAGGATGCGGGTGGAAAAAAAGGGAAAAAGAAAAGAAAAATGGCAACTCGAATGTTTCGAACGCCCCCCACCAGGGGGTGGCGAGACTCTTGGCTTTACAAGCGAACCGCTCACCTGTGGGGGGACTGGCCCGTAGAAACCCCCGCCTTCGTCTTTGTGGGTTCGTAAATTTAAAAACCCCGGGAAATTTGGGGCTGCTCCCACGTCGCCACCCTCCCCGCAGCACCGGCAAAAAATACCCGAGGTTTTTTTGCCCCCCCCCGGCTTGGCGAACCCGAGGCACGGCGGGGAAAATCACAGCCTCTCGACAAGGGTGGGGACCCCCCCCCCTTCCCCCGGGGGATTTGTGTGCTCCACCGGGTTTTGGCCTACGGGCCAAAAACGTTATTTTAAAAAAAGGGGGGGGATGCGAAGCCCCCTTTGGAATATAACCTATGAGACTTTGCGAGTTCGGGCTCTTACTGTTTTTAATTTTTTTTATTTCGAGTGAATGGTAATTTTTATCGATTTTTTGTGTCTGGTGTGTATTCGTGTTTGGGGGCCCCCATGTATTATCTACGTGCCAATACCCCAGCGTGCTGAAATTTTTCCCTACAGTTTATAGGGTTTTATAAATTTTGTATATTTTTTATTCATAAAGTTTTTCAATTATTGTTACCTATGATTAATAAATTAAAATATCTCGATGTTTTTCTTTTTTAAACCCCTATTCTTATTTTGGGAAAAAAGGGGTAAAATCTAGAGAGGCTGAAATATATCATGAAAAGAAAATTTAAACATTTTGGCCCTCCATATATTAAAATTAAAATTATTAAATATATATAAAATATTTATATTATTATTATATACATACCACACACACAAAGGGGACACACCCCCACACACACAAATTAAATATATATATATATATATATATATTTTTATAATATAAAATATATTTTATTTTATATATTATATAATATTTTTGTATGTGTGTGTGTGTGTCTTTTTATAATAGATAGATGGAGAGTGTGTTTGTGTGGTGTGTGTGGTGGTGTAAAACATCATATATGTATATTTTTTTTTTTTATAATATATATATACCCTAATATATATATATAATATATATATATATATTATATATAAAATATACACACACAAAACACACACACACACACACACATCACATCACCCTACCCATACACATACCATACACATACACACACACACAACACACACACACCCCACACACACCCACACACCCATATATTTATTATATAATATTAAAATAATATATATATATTAAAATATATAGATATAAAAATATAATATCCCTATATATACAATATATATTTTTTATAAAATACACACTACCCTACACTACACCCCACACACAACCCCAACCACACACCACACACACACAACACACACACACACACAACACACACGACAACGCACACATATAAAATATATTTATTTGTGTTGTGTGTGTGTGGGCTTTATAAGTAGATGGGTGGAGAAGGTGTGTGTGTGGTTTTATATTTAATATATATTTTATATATATATATAAATATATTATATAATATATATTTTGTGTGTGTGTGTTTGTGGGGTGTGTGTTTTGTGTGTGTGTGGGGGGTGTGTTTTGGGGTGTCTGTGTGGTGTGTATACATGCAACAAACATATATATATATATATAATATATATATATAATATTTTAATATATATAATATATTTTACATAACATATACTATGTATAAATTTTTTATATATTATAAAATATATAAAAAATTTTTATATAATAAAATATATATTATATTATTATAATATATATATTTTAAAATATATTAAAATAAATATTTTATATAATGTTTCATATGTATAAATGTATATACATATATATATATGAATAATAAATACATATGTAAAATGCATATAATATACATATATATTGGGTGTGTGATATATATACCTTTGGTTTTTTTTTTTTTTTTTTTTTTTTTTTTTTTTTTTAACCCATTCATACTGAAAATGTTTCTATATACAAAAACAGCCAAAACTTTCCTTTTATGTTTTTAATATTTCCCCCATTGTAAAAATCCCTATTTTAACAAAATTGTGTTTTTTAGAATATCATTTGGTTTTTTTTTTTTTTTTTTCAAAAAAGCCCGCATTCAATTACTGACCCCGGACATCGGCCTCTCTCATTCAATTTATAGAGGTTATATATCACCCCACTTATTGTATTATTATTTTATAATAATTTTTTAATATTTACGATAATGGTGATTCTAACGATATTCATTTTATATATTTTTGGGAAAATTAGTGATTTTGGGTTTTGAAAAACCCGATTATAAATTAATAATTTATAATTTTGATATTTAAATGAAATATTATATATAATATATATATAATAAACAAAAAATATATATATATATATATATATATATATATATATATATATATATATATACATACCTATAACATAGATATATTATATATATAAATGTGTGTGTAAATATATATATGTATATGTATGGTAGTTCACCCTATACAAAACAACTGCTGCCTTGTGCCAAACCATATCGGTTTATGACGTTCCTTTGGATCCATCAGCTACGTGGGGAGAGGGGGCCTGCTGCAGGGGCGACAGCTTGCCCCCCCCCCAACATTTTTTTCGGAAGGAAATTGACTCTCCTTTTGTAAAGTGGGGCAGATAAGTTATTTGTTTATTTTTGAGAAAAAAGGCATTGAATTTTGGCTGTTTTTAAATTTGGGTATTTTTTTTAAGAAAAAAAGTGCAGCCACTGAAAAATTCAAATTTTATGGGTTCCTTTCCGGGGATGGCCCCGAATTTTCGAAGTCCTTCCCTTTTAACAAAATATGAGTCAAAACACCAAAAGCCAAATAAAAATTTTCCCAATATTTGGGAAAAGTTTCACTTTCCTTAGTTTGGGAAGTGGGACAAAAAAAATGCCATTTTTAAGTCCAATTGGCACCATTTTCAAGATGGCCCCAAAGGGCCAGCTTGTCCTATATCCAAATCAAAAATCCCCACCAATTACCTACTGGCCCAAAAGTCCAATTCCCCTGTTTAGTTGGATTTTGGCAGCCAGTACAGGTTGGTAACAGATAGATCCTTCTTTCCCAAAACAACCTTCCTTCCCCAACTTGGTCTTGAAAACCACATTTTCGCAGTTCAGGCCCTAACTCAGATGGCCTGCAGCTAAGTTTTGCAAAGGTGGCAGAGGCACCACTGAAGACATTCCATGTCTGCCATGCTGTCTTTTTCCCTTTGCCATTGAAACCTGACACAAGTCACCCCCGGGTAAAAGGCATGGAAGATAGCATCCCGTTGGTCTTTCTGGTCCTAAGGTGGACACCAGGTCATGAATGGGAATCCATCTAGTGTGCTCACCTTTCCAAATCTAATCCACATTTGCTCCAGGCCGATGGATTTGAGAGAAGGCATTTGTGATATGGCGATAAAATGCCCTCCGTGTCGTTTGCGTCGATCATAAGAATTTTAAAGCTTCCGAAGTTGCATGCCAGGCATGTAAGAATATACGTGTGTCAGCCTCCTCATGTGTACAGGGAGCCAATTCCTCTAGGCTCATGTTTGGTGTAACTGGCACTCGTAAGGGCGTCTTCTTCCTTCGTCACAATGACTACATTTTCCGTATCATTTTAGCTACTGCATCAGCAAGGAAAATGGGAAAAGCTCCTCTTGTTTGCACTGTTGCGGAGGAACTCTTCCAGTTTGTAGGCGTTTTACTCTTTTCAGTAACTCTCCTCCTGATAGCTTTTCCTCGTTTCGATCTAGCTTCCGACTTCAGACTTGACTTATGATATACATCAAAGATAATGTCTGTTCTCTTGTGTTTTTTGCTGTACGTTTCTATTTTGGGAGAATGTCCTTCGTGGCATATTCTTCGAAAGTCTTTGATGTCTTTTTGGGACAACTGCATTTACCATGATGAGCCATCCACAATGAGGACATCCGAGTCTGGCCTTGACTCAGGTAGTGTCACTTTCGCCTGGAGAACATCCACCAATCGGCCTTAGTACTGCGCGTAGATTACCTTTCTTGCTGAGTGAAGGAGGGTAAGGCTGGTTCTCATGTCTGAAAAATTTCTTGTAGATCACATCCCTCTCGTTTGGCAGGAGATAAACAGGCGAGAAAACAGTTGACAGTCCTCCTTAAGGGCTTTAGTCTCATACTTTGATGACTCTGGCCCAGTTTTGAAGAAGCCAGTATTGTTTTTTTTTGATTGGCTTGTAGGAGAAATCTCTATCAGACTGCAACTTCTCCTGAATATTTTTAACTGTTTTTTTTCCCCTCTCATGATGCATTGCAACTAGTTGACAGCAGAAGGCTCTACTATGTAATCATATCCAGCCTAAAAGATCATCTGTCTCTTCTGCAAAAGGAATGCCCATTTCCTTTATCACTATGGTGAGCTTGTGTACTTTTTTCCAGGAAACATCTTCTGAGTAAATTGGGGACTGATCGTGGTGATGAATGGATTTCTTTACATCTTTTCTCCGGGTGCTGTTTCGTATTTGATACCAATTGGCTTATTTCTGGTCCAGGCGACCATCCATCTTTGAAGAGCAGACGGATCCTCTGTCAGACCAAAAACTCCCCCGTCCCTTTGATTTATGCATTATTTTGTTCTGGCTTGGTCAAAGCCATCGAGGAGAAGCTTTCCCCTCTGATTTTTTGGAACTAGGAAATTCCCCTCATGGAATTCCCCCTGGCGACCTCTGGGTGTTGCTTCTCTAGGCTTAGCATATCACGAAGATGAACTGAAACCCATCGCGCGTAATTAACATTGTTTTTTTTGCGAAGAAGAATGGCATCAGTTCTGACAGTTGATTCACGATAGAGGGTAAAGTTTCCTTCTCTAAACGCTCGTATAATTGTGAAAAGTTCAGCTCCATGTTGAGAATCAAGAACCAAAAAATTAAACTGTGGGCTCATTCTTTTGTGCATCACACTATTCTTCCAACGTGATGGCAGGAAACCTACCAAATGCACCAGAGATACTCCAAAGAAGGCAAATACGTCAATAATTTTACACCAAGATGTAAAACATTGAGCGCTTTTATGGTTTACCATTGTTTTTCCATTAACCGGTGGCCATCTTGGAAATAATGGCCGCCATATTGGAATTTTTGATGGCTAGCACTTTTTTCTCAAACATGACCTACATAGCAATTCACACCAAATTTCATGCTTGTATCACCAACTGAATGATTCTTGTCCAAAATCACACGTGGCTGCTCCACTAAAGGATACTCCAGCGACACTACACAGCGTCGACACAACATGGAGAATGGCGGTTATAAATAGATATATAGAATGTTCAATTAGCGTAAAAGCGCATAATATATATATGTATTTATATTTAACCCAACACACACACACACACACACACACAAAACACACACGCACACACACACCACACCAACACACACAAAACACAAAACTAATATTATATATATATATATATATATATGATATATATATATATATATATATTTTATATATATATATATGCAACAAAACACACCACACACACACTCACTAAAATATATAATATATATAAAAATATATATTTTATTTTATTATAATATTATATATATATATATATATATATATTATATTTTATGCATACAAAAAACACACACACACACACACACGCAAATATACACAAAATAAAAAAACAACATATATATATATATATATATATATATATATAAAAAAAATATATATATAATATATTATATATATATATTTAAAATAATATATATAAAATTAAAATAAAAGTAGTATTTATTATTAAAATACGTGCTACATACAACCAAAACCGAACACAAACAAGCCAACAAACAACACACACTCACACACACACACACACACACACACAAAACATTATATAATTATATATATTTATATATATATATTATATATATAAAATATATATAATAATTTTATATTAATATATTTTTTATATAATATATAGCTAAATACATTTTTAAATGAAATTAAAAAAAATACTTCTATCTAAGTGAAAAGGTATAAATTGTTTTGGTGTGTGTTGGTTGGACATAATTTTAACCCAACCCCAACCAACCAAAACCACACCTATAATATATATATATATTTTATATATATATTATATATATATATAATATATAAAAATATAAATAATTATTATATATATAATTTTTTTTTTTTATATATATATTATATATATATATATATTATATGATATATATTATATATATATATATATTATATAAAATATATATATATATATATCTCTGTGGGTGTTGGTGTGTGTGTGTGTTGTGGTGGTGTGTGTGTGTGGTGTGTGTGTGTGTGTGTGTTGTGTGTGTGTGTGCGTGTGCGTGTGTGCGTGTGTGTGTGTGTGTGTGTGTATGTATGTGTGCGTCCGTGTGTGTGTGTGTGTTGTGTGATTAATTTATAGTCCTGAAGCCTTGTTACTCCTAAGCTTCAGAACAGTGTTGACGCAGCTCTGTTCACTGTAGACACGTATTCTTTTCCCTCGATTTCACATTGCAAGTACATGTATCTTGGAGCTATGTATATTAATATGTAATGTCATGGGATTTGAGTTCATAATATTTGCCTTTTCATAACAATGCCCCGAGAATTGTTTCTGATTTTTGCCTTGCATATTGAAGTTCTGTCTTTTTGAGATATTTTTCTGGAAATCTCTAGGTAATATATGAACATTTCCTTGATTAAATAAATAAATAAAACGATAGGATATGATACAATGTAGATGAACGATTACGCAACAGTGAAATACAAGCTATTATGTCTTCAGGGCGTGTCGGTCTCTGCAGCTGCATATGCGTTAGTAAATAAGATTCGTAACAGGATGATTAAGGCATTAATAATAATGGTTAATACAATATTGGTGATAATGATGATAATAGGGATGATGTAAAATCTATCTATCAATCTATCTATCTATCTATCTTCCATATATTATATATATATATATATATATATATATATATATATATACAATATATATATATATATATATATATGTATGTGAGTGTATGTGTGTGTGTGTGTGTGTGTGTGTGTGTGTGTGTGTGGGTTATATGTATGTCTAGCTCCGCTGTTCTTTCTGTCTTCGATTTTTGAACGAACTATGATGTTTGTTCTTGAATTCCTATAAAAATAATCCCCCCCCCTCTCATCTCTCCTGCACTCTCTCTCTCGTCTCTTCTCTCTCTCTCTCTCCACTCTCTCTCATCTCTCCTCTCTCCATTCTCTCTCTATCTCCTTCTCTCTCATCCCTCTTCCTCGTCATTTCTCCCTCTCCTCCTCTCTCTCTTCTCTCATCCTCTTCTCTCTCTCTCGTCGTCTGCTCTCTCCTCTCTCTCTCTCCTCTCTCCGCTCCTCGGCGTCTCTTCCATCTACTCTCTCTCTCTCTTTTCTCTCTCTCATTCTCCGCCTATCATCTCTCGTCCTCCATTTCTTCTTCGTCCTCTCCTCTCTCTCTCTCTGCTTCTCTCTCATCTCTCTCTACTCTCCTCAGTAGTGGGCTCCCATCATCGTCTCTCTCTCGTGTAAGTTGTTCTCTCTCTCTCTCTCTCTCGCTCTCTCTCTCTCTCGCCCCCTCCTCTCTCTGCTCTCTCTCTCTCTCTCTCACGTTCCTCAGTCTTCTCCCTCCCTCTCTCTCTCTTTTGCTTTCTCTCCTCTCTCTCACTCTCTCTCATCTCTCTCGTCCTCTCTCCCTCTCCTCTCTCTCTCATTCTCATCTCTCTCTCTCCATCCTCTCTCTCTCTCTCTCTCTCTCTCTCTCTCTCTTGGCATTTCTTTCCACCGTTTCTTCGTCCATATTACAGAAGTCAAGGAACATGATGAATGAGTCAAAGCAAACCTCGATATTCTGACTTTTCGAACTGTTGACTTTTTTCCTCCCTTCTTTTTCTTCTCTTCCATCTACTGATATTATTTTTTCGTCTTCCTATGCTTCACCTTTTCTTGCTAAGGCAATAATTTATCACAAACGGGGTTGTTTTTAATTGAGAGAAAAAAACAATCAGCTGTTCTTTTCGGAATATTTGACTTTTCTTTTTTTCTCTCTCTCTTGTTATTCTTTTTTTCCCTTCCTTCTCCGTCTCTTCTTTTTTATTCTATTTTCCTTTCTCCTTCTCC
>NC_051421.1:32169544-32172044 GCF_015228065.2 Penaeus monodon | reverse complement strand
ATTGCACAAAGGGCAGAAGAGCAGGCACAGAGGGCACACGAGCAGGCACACCATCTCGTCGAGATGCAGGCAAGGAAGGCAGAGGAACAGTTCTGCCAACTTGTTGAGGTGCTACAGAGCAATCTTGCATATGTGAAGATGGAAACTCAGCAGTACACCGACAAGGCCTGCGACAGCGTGAAGAGTGAACCGATGGAGGAGGTGCAGACTCTGAAGGGCGAGGTTCAGGGCCTGAGGGAGGAAGTGAAGGCGGAAAGGCGGCGTCACGAGGTAGTAACGTTGCAAGCAGAGAAGGCAGACGAGGTTCTGGCAACAGATGCCAGAGTGTCAGATTTACTGGGGTCTGCCTGGGGTCTGTGGCAGGAAACCCCCGGGCCTCGCAGCGTCGTGTCGCAGCCAGTGGTCGCTGTAGAAGGCTGGGGACCCATCGGAACCGCTCCCTTGGGTATAGGTGGCGGCAAACTCGGACCCAGTCAACCCGCCTCGTTGCCTCCCTCACCCCCTTCCTCCCCCCCAGGTGTGTTAGTTCACGGCACGCGTTCTCCACCCTGCAGCCCCTCGGCCTCCAGACATTCTGTGAGGCGTAAGCCAGCTGAGTACGACGGGAAGGTGGCCTGGGAGGCATATGTTGCCCAATTTGAAATGCTGGCATCTGCCCAGGGCTGGAGCCAGGAAGAGAAGGCCCTGCAGCTGGTAACAGCGCTAAGGGGCCCCGCGGTGGAAGTGTTGGGGCATCTGCCGGCATCCCAACAGGCCTCTTACACCAGCGTGGCAGAGGCTTTGAAACGCCGTTTCGGGCACCACCACCAGGCCGAGGTATATCGGGCCCACTTGAAGAAGCGACTCGTGAGCGTGGCGAGACACTGTCCCAGCTGGCGCAGGATGTGGAGGCGCTGGTAAGGAGGTCGTACCCTGCGGCTGCGGAAGAGATGATCGTGGTCCTGGCCCGTGATTTCTTTGTTGACGCTTTACAGGACCAGCAGCTGCAAATCTACGTCAAGCAGGCACACCCTGAGGACTTGCAGGTGGCGCTGGCAAGGGCTTTGGAGTTCGAGGCCTTCCTGAAGGCAACCAGTGGCCTAGGGCCAGCTGCTCAGCCCCGCCGTGACCTCCGGGGCCGGAAGGCTAAAGTGGAGAAGGTAGCATTGAGGAAGGTGAGCCCGAGAACTTTCCAAGGCTTGTGTAGGGGCTGCAGAGAGGTAGGGCACAGACGTAGTCGGTGTCGGAGGGAGCGGAGAACACGTCCTCTCAACCGGACGGATTCTGATGCCTTCCAGCAGTGCTGCAAGGACTGTGGCAGGTATGGTCACCATCCGAGTGCATGTCCTAAGGCTAAGGAAGTGGTACAGGCGGAAAACTCGGACAGGCTGGAGAAGGAGGCCAAAACCCAGCCGTCCTCGGTTCCCGGGCCCCGACTTGGGTAAGCTGCCGTCGAACCAGCACGAGCAGGTGGAGGGCTCAATAGATGGGAAGCCATGCAGCCTGACAGTGGACACTGGGGCTGAGAAGACCCTAGTGCGGCCTGATATGTTGGCCACTATGCGACTTCCAGATGCACCACAGAGACTGTGTGGTGTCACGGGGCATTGTGTGCAGCTCAAGGGGCCAGTGGAGGCTCGTATTGGCGTGGGCAGCACGGTGCAGCGGCTGCCGGTGTATGTGGCCGATCTGGACGAGTACTGCTTGCTGGGCCTTGACTACCTGACGCAGAGTAAGGCGTGTGTCGACCTTGGACGGAAGCTGGTGAGGGTGCACGGTGATGATGTGCCCTTGCTTCCAGAGGTTGGCTGTGCAGAGGTAGTTATGGCTGAGCGACTGCACCTTGCCCCCAGGACAGAGTCTAGAATCCGGTGTCAACTGTCAAGAATGATGCGTGAAGTAGAGGGCCTCATGGAGCCCATTCAAAACCTGCAGCTGGCTGATGGCGTAGCGGTTGGGCGGAGCCTTGTTGGACCAGGGGAGGGGTTAGTTACAGTGTTGGTAGCTAACTTCTCCAATAAGGACCTGAAGGTGCCAGCTGGTGCAAAGCTGGGCACTTGTGAGGAAGTGGAGCATCCAGAAGAGACGTCGGGGAGCGAGGAGTTGGTTGGTGTGGGGCCGTTGCCTGACTTCCTCGAGGACTTGGCGCACCAGCTGTGGCGTTACCATGGGCCAGGAAGCTACTCCTGGGGCCATGGTGAAAAAGAAGACAAAGTTAGCCCCAGTAGCGGTGATGAGGACGTGGCAGACGCTGACCGAGATGAGGATGAGCATTTGGACGGTGAGGGCGATGCAGCAGACGTCAATGGTGACCATGAGCCAGGTCTTGAGACAGGAGATACCCCTCTGGGTGCCACTGCCAATCTACCGCCGCCCACACCTCCTCCAGAGCGACCCCAGCGAGAGCGAAGAAAGCCGCGCTGGATGAAAGATTTTTGTGTTTCTGAGAACTGATTTTCAATTACGGTTACTTTTGTTTGAAAGAGTTTTGTTTGTTCCTGAGGACTAATTTTTAAAAAAT
>NC_051421.1:32162044-32164544 GCF_015228065.2 Penaeus monodon | reverse complement strand
AAAACATCTACGCTTTGTTGTATCATCTGAAAAAACAACGACTCGTTAGAGTGATATTGACATTACGAATCCATACTAATGAGGTTGTGCAGAATGAATCAGAATTACTTTGTGATTGAAATGCGAAAACGTCAAATCTGTGATGAAAACGCACACGTGTCATCAGGGAACAAAAAAAAATGAATTAATATATTTTCAAGGTCAAGGTACAGAAAATATCAGTCCTCATTGCATAATGACATATCTAAGTTGCTGAGAATCGTGAATTAGAAATCGCAATCAGCGCTTTTGGAATTATAATTATGAAATTTGATAGACTCTTAAGAAAATAATATGCGGTGCAACTTTAATATTTTCAAATTTCAAAAGGACGAAATTAATTTTAAAATAACGACGTTGCCTATCTATTATTATTATTATTATTATCATTATCATTAACTTTACTCAAATTAGTAGAAAGCTTTCTTTTATTTTCTCTATCATCGCCTGAAAGAGACAGAAATAAAACAAAGAGAGAAAAAATACACGCTGCTACAATAACTGTAAAGTAACCAGAAAACTTTATATAAGATTAGTAAGTGCTGCAAGTTTTGTTTCAGTGTTCTTCTGGCATGTCTTAATGTCAGACCTTGAAACTAATTAGCTGTCTGGCGTAGATAATGAGAACTTTGTCCTTTTCTTCTTCGTTTAAGCGTGAGTTGAGGGAGCCACGGAGGACTGGAAATGTCTCCTGAATATATTTAAGGACTATATATGTATATATATGTATTTATAAGTATATATATATATATATATATATATATATATATATATATATACATGTATATGTATATGTATATATATATATATATATATATATATATATATATATATATATATATATATATATATATATGTATGTGTGTGTGTGTGTGTGTGTGTGTGTGTGTGTGTGTGTGTGTGTGTGTACACACTTATATGGCAGCTGTATCAAATAAAATCTTCAAAATCGCCGATACTTTTGTAAACGGTTCCCGTAGCTGGACCATCTAGTAGCGGCTAATCGAACCAGACACTAAAACACTGATTTAATAAACAAAAAACATACTACATTATATTTTCCATTATAGAAAATTAACTAAACGCAAAACCGCAGTAAGCTACAATGAATATGTAGATATTTTATCACTGTGTGTATGTGTGTGTGTGTGTGTAATGTCTATAGAAATACGAGGTAATATTTGTTGATTAGTAACGCAACAGTATATATAATTCTTTTCGATAATTCTGATCATAGTTTTCGCAACTATTATTCCATAAGTTTCTCTGAGGAGATTGCATTAAATTAGCTTAGCAAGATTACATGTTTGCATGTTTCAGATCGAGCAAATTATCGGAGTGGTTTTAAGGGGGTGAAAATCAAGTTTAAAAACTTACTCCCAATACATGTTTTGCATATCTGATATCTTGAGAGAAAAATCTTGCTCATGCTGACGAAATGGGAATTTAATCTTGCTTTCTACTTTTATCTGATATGCATGCAATTTACATTTGCCTTGTATTTGTCAGTGCATGAAAAACTTTGATACATTACCTTGGTGTGTTTAGAAATACAGCTAAATGTTTGTTTGTCCGGCTTAAACTTGAGTAGTTTGAAGAAAGAGGAAACAACTATTTAATTAAAAAAAACACGAAATCGTATACTTCAATCTCCTTATCATAATGATACATTATAAATTCCTGAATATTCATTTTAGGGTGATCCTAATATATAAGAAAGAAAATATATACTATGTTATATGACATCATAATGGCATATGGGAAATCCGTGGTGAAAAAGAAGTTGCCAAGCTGACACTTTTTTTAAGATAGACGCAAGGCAATCTGAAATTGCAAATAGCAGCCGCATCATTGGAACAAGGGAAAATAATTTCTTTCCCAGTGAAATACCCAGAGAGCTGGGTATCTCCCGCTCGACGGTATACAAGTGAATAATAGAGAGGAGGAGGGCACCCTGAACAACCGCCCTCATCCCGGATGCCCCTTCGCCAGTGCAACCTACAGCTCAAGCTAACAAGTCTCACGGTGAAGAAAACGACTGCAAGCAGATGGGATTCAAAACTTATCAAAGAGAAGTTGAATAAACGACATTTTTAACATCGCCTCCAAATTGCCCAGCAGTATGTGGAGAGCGCACGGGAAGCTCCATTGCTAAATGAGAGGTAACAGGTGTAGATATCATAAACATTTTTTTTCAGTTTGTTCATAGATTAATCTAGTTCAAATTTTGATAGAGATATATGTTTATACATGGTACTGCCCAATATGTCATATCTGATGTTCTAATTAGCAATTATTATTTAGTTTTTAGATGTAATAGACGAAATAGCTATGAAACAGCGAGGGTGGCCATGTGACCTATAATACATAGGGGTCGATTTTCATGCATGGTCTTCGTGAACTCGCTAGAGATTCATTTTAGACAAATATTTTGAATTGGTAGAAGAAATATTCCTCCCGT
>NC_051421.1:32149544-32152044 GCF_015228065.2 Penaeus monodon | reverse complement strand
TCTCGATGATCTGGTCTGCTGTTTCCACCACCTAAAGTGAAAGGTTTATTGTGATTGTACATTTAGTTTGAAATGCGATTATACATGCTGGCAGACATGTTTCGATTTAGATTGTGTGTGTTTGTGTTAATTTGAGTGTTTTCCCTATAAGTATAGGTATGTTTGTGTGTGCGTGGGTGCGTGCGCTCGTCTGTGTATATAAGGGGATTTTATGACAAAACTTATAACGATAACCATAACTATATTTTCAGAACGATGCAGCAAAAAACACACAAGGTTCATAGAAGCACGACTCAGAAATAGTTTTCTCTCAGTAGCACGATGGAACGTCACTGAACACGAAGGCTTTCAAAAACCATATTCCATTTTGAAGCAGTTCCAGATCGAAAAGTTGTTTAGGACAATATGTGTTCAGACTACAACATCTACCTCATTTACATACTGAAAATAAAACAACACTTTCAACATTTCCTTGTTGGATTAGGAAGTAGGTCACGTATTTGTGTGTTTGCTACATTTTATGCATTTACTATATTTTTTGTGTTTGTAGTTCATATCACGTTCTTCTGTTTGTTTTCTGAAATTCGTCTGTTATTTATAGTTGTTCCTTACTGAAATGAAATATTTAATAGAATAAGTTATCATAGTATTGTAATTATATTACTTAATATTAAAATAGTTTCATTGTGATTATTGTCTAAAATTTTGCCTTCTAATCTAGAATATTTCGATACGTAAACGTGTTTCAGATTCTGATGTGTGTGTGTGTGTGTGTGTGTGTGTGTGTGTGTGTGTGTGTGTGTGTGTGTGTGTGTGTGTGTGTGTGTGTGTATGTGTGTGTGCAGGTATGTACCAATTATATGAAATATTCCTCCTTGCCTTTCTCTCACAAAAACTGAGTAGTTTTACTAAAAGTATCGAACAAAGAACTAAAACAACATTCACACTAGCAAAAATATCAATAATAATACGAAATATTCGTAAGGAAAATAAATATATTGATAACTGTGTTAATAGTAGAGAATGATAATGGTATAAAATCGAAAGAAAGGTATTCTATCTTACCTTATGAAAACGAAAACGAAACGCTGCGTGGAAGTAAATAGATAAATAAGTAAATAATGAAATAGATTAATAGACAGAACTGGAACCAAAAGTTTAAACATATAGTGATATAAAGATCTCCTATAGAACAGAACGTAAAATTCACTTTCCTGTAAGATATGCTATCAAGTCCATGAATGGAACGTAACTCGTGAAACAGGAGAGACTCTGGGAATTTTTTTTCCAATTGTGGGACGAGACATGTGTGAGCTTATCAAAAACTACCTTCAAAACAGCGAATTTATGTATTATAATGTTGAATGGAAATTGTTTATAACGGCAAATACATGTTTTCCGAATCTTTTCATTCATCGCATGAATAATATTTTATCGAGATTATATATATATATATATATATATATATATATATATATATATATATATATATATATATAGTCTCGATATATATATATATATATATATATATATATATATATATATATATATATATATATATATATATATGATATATATATATATATATATATATATTTATATATATATATTATTTTTTTCTTTTCTTTTCTTTTCTTTTTATCTCAGGTCATATTGAAAAGAATTTCTGAAATGTGAAGCCTGTGAAGGTTCAATAATTCGAAGCAGTGATCTGGTCGTTTATATATCAATATATTCACCAGGTTTAGGCTGCATTTCCATCATCCATGGAAATTCTTGATGACTCAATAAGAATTTATTGGGATACTTGTAGAAAGAGATGAATAAAAATGATGTATGAAAGAGATTGAATAACTTGACGCGTTTCGATTATGTCCTGGTTATTAATACATTATTTCTGAATTTTCCGATGAGCATTTAATCGAAACGCTTCAGTAAAACGTGTGCTGTGAAGTGATTCATTTTCATCCAGTACTTGTTGCTCGAGTTCATGATAATTTGTACAGTGACTTTAGAAATCCAGAGGGAGCATGAGTGTGTGTGCCACTGTGCGAATATTATGGTAGTATTGTCCGCTTTTCACGATGGTTGCATGAGTTGCAGCCACAAAGACTTCATTGTGATAATAGAGGCTGGTTGGTTGAGAAAGGAAAGCGGTGGTATTTGACTTTGACAAGTTCATCAAGTTTGTCTCTCTCTCTCTCTCTCTCTCACTCTTATACATATTCATTCACTCACTCACTCATTTATTCACTCACTCACTCACTCACTCATTTATTTACTCACTCACTCACTCATTCCTCAACCACTTATTTGCTCCTCACTCACTCACTCATACACTTATTCATTCACTCACTCACTCCCTCACTCACTTATTCACTCACTCATTTACTCCTCACTCACTCACTCATTCACTTATTCACTCACTCACTCATTCACTCATTCACTCATTCCCTACTCTCTCGCTTTTTCCACTTGTGTGTCACCCACACACAAATTT
>NC_051421.1:32132044-32134544 GCF_015228065.2 Penaeus monodon | reverse complement strand
CTGCAAAGAAACTCATTAAGCTTCTTCAAAGCAGCGTAAAAGGCACACATTCTGAAAAAGAAGTGTTAGTAATAAGGAACAAGCAGAAAGTTAATTTTCCAGACGCAAAGCAACATGCCACTGTGCTGTTCGCACATGAGTGCAGTTCTAGCCTAACCTTTCCCATCATCCCTTAACCTCCAGTGCCTCTTGCACCACTCACACTGCCACAACAGGTCGACCTCAAGTTTGCAAAGATGCTTCAATTCCAGAAACTGGGTATGACGAGTTGTCCCACCATAAACAGAGTAGGAGTAAGAGGTCTACTGAGGAGAATTGTCATGCAAGGCTGCAAAGGTCTCTACGGTGACACCTCCAGCTGCCACCACATTCACTGGGGCCTCCGCTGCTAGACAGAATGCCCCTGAACCAAATGTTCCGATCCGGCCTCTACCTAGGCAAAAGAATCCTGAGCTTCACCTGTAGGCGACACTGCAGGTGAAGGTTGTGAGGATATGTTTGATACGACTTTACACTTACATCCATCTGCCTTCCTCCACATAATCTCAACATTGAGGATTTAGAAGCCTACTTGGCCAACTGCCTTATCCATTTCTTAAACCCATATCAAAGTACCAAGTATCAGTTGTAGATATCTTTAAATAAATCAGATCTCCTCAGCCTTTTCTTTTTTTCTTTTTTCTTTTCAGAATTTACTGCTATTATCTTCTCTCTTATTCTTCCCGTTTTTTTTTCTCTTCTTCCTCCTCCTTCATCCCTTTCTACCTTTCCCCCTTGCTTTATTCTTTTAATTTTGAATAGCTACCTTGATATTCTGCTTCTAATCAGTGAATGAAGGTATCCTGGGTTATTCCTTTGTAATACTATCTATGGAAGCAATGAGGAATCAAAGAGAAAGACCACCATCATGTTAAGGGAACTGGACGGCATTCGCAGGTGCAGATTCCCGTGGTGGGTGAATGACGTTTGTTTTAAAGGGGATTCACATAAAACAATATTAAAAAGTTAACGTTTATTTCATCTCTCAAATGCGTATACAAAACGAACATTCGAAACTTTTTTTTAGTATGAATGACAGTGTGGATGTGTGTGTGTGTGTGTGTGTGTGTGTGTGTGTGTGTGTGTGTGTGTGTGTGTGTGTGTGTGTGTGTGTGTATAGTATTTAAGTAACATGTTTGTCATGAGCGTTCTACACAAAACGTTAGAGACGTGAGTTTCATGTACAAACTATAGAAATATCAAGTCTTTAATTCTTTTTCAGCCACATTTATGAATTATACATATATCAACTAGATTTAACGTTCCAGTGGCCAAAAAGTATGAGTTCGATAAGTGGAGCTTTGTCATCACATCAGTAATATTTAATGTGAGCGTTCATTTTTAATATTCCATTTTCTCCGATGTACTGCATACTGGATAATCAAATAACCTAACCCTTCAAAGTTGCTACAATGTTTCATACTTTCGACCTCCTGGAATGACGAATTTACTGTCATAGGAATTTAATGTTTTTAGTGCCTTTTGCATGTGTGTGCGTTTGGAGTATGGGGTAGGCTGTTTGTGATGGTTATTAGATATATGGCGCGCGCGCGCGCGCGAGTTGGTGGGTGTGTGTGTGTGGTGTGGGTGTGTGTGGGTGTGTGTGTGTGTGTGTGGTGGTTGTGGTGTGTGTGTTTCGGATGTGTGTATGCGTGTGTGGTGTGTTTCATAAAATCAGGGAGGCAATGCAAATATTTCCACCTGTTCTCTGCCTCAAAATACAAGTAGGCTTATTGAAAACCGTGCATGAAGTGCGAGGTAAAATTCACTCACAAACAAAAGTACGTGTGCGTATGTTACACAGAAAACTCGCTAGATTCCGGGAATTTTCAAGGTAACAAAACTGCTTCCGCGTCGCAGGTGTTGGAAATATTACCTGTAGTCGGGACTCGCCGTTCAGAGACTCGTATGCTGATCAAAAACTACTTTCCATACATACATCCATACATCCATACATGCATGCATGCATACATGCATACATACATTATGTATATATAATATATAGATCTATATATTATATATATATATTATAGTATTATATAATAATATAGATAGATAGATAGATAGATAGAATATATATAGAGAGTATATATATATTGATATATATATATATATATATAATATATATATATATATAAATATTAGATATATATATATATATTATATATATATACTATATATATATTATATCTATATATAATGTGTGTGTATATAGATATATATGGTGTGTGTGTGTGTTGTGTGTGTGTGTGTGTGTGTGTGTTTTTGTGTGTGTGTGTGTTATCTATATATTATAGATAGATATATATATATTATATATATAATATAGATATATATATATAATTATATTATATATATATATATTTATATATATTATGATATATATATATATACAATAATATATTCTTTATTGAATTTAGTTGTAACATAATAGGTGTACAACACACAAACACACACATTA
>NC_051421.1:32092044-32127044 GCF_015228065.2 Penaeus monodon | reverse complement strand
CTCCTCTCTCCTCTCTCTCTCTCTCATCCTCTCTCTCTTTCTCTCAGCTCTCTCTCTCTTGAAATATAATATAGATATAGATATATATATATATATATATAGAAGAGAGAGATAATATATATAATAGATATATATATAATATATAATAGATATACCTATATATATATATATAATATGTGTGGTGTGGATATAATACCATATATTTATATAGATATATAATAATATATATATATATATATATATATGATATATAATATATATATATAGATATCTATTAGTAAGTATATATATATTATAGATAGAGAGATAGATAGATAGATAGAAGATAGATAGATAGATAGATATATGTGTGTGTGTGTGTACGTTATAATAAATATATATATTAATATCTAAGATAATTATAATATATAGATATATATATAGATATTTAGATATAGATATATATGATAATATATATAAATGAGATATATATATATATATGTACAGGTATATAGATATATATATATATACTAGATAGATAGATAGATAGATAGATAGATAGATAGATAGATAGATAGATAGATAGACAGATAGATAGATCGATAGATATGTGTGTGCGTGTGTACGTATATATATATATTATTATATATATATATATATATATATATATATATTTATAATAATAATATATATACATATATATATATATATAATATAGATATATAGATTTACCTATTATTTATCTTCTCTCTCTCTTCTCTTTCTCTCTCTCCTTCTCTCTCTCTCTCTTCTCTTTTCTCATCCTCTCGCTGATGTCTCTCGATCCCTCTCTCTATCTCTCTCGATCCGCTCTCTCTCTCTCTCTCTCATCTTCTCTCTTCTTCTCTCTCTCCTCTCTCTGACATATATATATTATATATATATATATATATAATTACATGTATATAGATAGATAGATAGATAGATAGAATGTGTGGTGGTGTACGTATAAATATATATATATATATATATATTATATATATATATATATAATTATATATATACTATATATAATATATATATAAATATATATATTAGATGTGTGTGTGTGTGTATGTATATGTAATATACGTACATATATATTCATAAGTCTATAATACTAACATATAGATATATATATATAATTGTTTTTTCCGGGATTTATACTACGAAATATAACTGATTACCATCCCTACCCACTCTGACTGGGTATAGTAACATATATTAACTATACTAGTAAACTTCCGCTACTTGTACTGCAGAAAAGATGGCCATTCTTTCATCGTACCGCTCCCTATACTAGAATCTGGGATTTTCTAACAAAGCAAGCACAGGAATACTGAAAGCAGACGAGAGCACAGGATGAGAAGAATCAAGGCGACAAAAGTCAGACGATAATGCGCACAAGTTAAGTCTTTACATCTTAAAGCGATAAAAGAAGTAATAAAGAGCAAGGAGTATAGGGGAAAAAATAATAATAGAAAAAATAAACCACAAAACATAATGATAATCGTAATAAAATAACAATAATAATAATCATATAATAATAATAATAATAATAATACTAATAATAATAATAATAATAAACAATAAAAAAACCAAAACCAAAAAAAGAAATAATAATGAAAATAATGATACTAATAATAATAATAATAAAAATAAGAATTTATATGATTATATTCATTATTATTATTATTATTATTTTTTATTTATCTATTATTATCATTATATTATTATAATGATAAGGATAATGATAATAATAAAATGATAAGAAGTACACCTCCTGGACAAAGCAAAAGCTCCTTCATATGTCGTTTTTTCTTGGACATTTTAAACACCTGCTCACAGTAGAAAATAAAAGATAAAAAATGATATATTGTTTGATCGTTATCGTGCTTTAGTATATGTATTATACATATAGGCATGACTCTGTGTGTGTGTGTTGTGGTTGGTGTGGTGTGTGTGTGTGTGTGTGGCGTGTGTGTGTGGCGTGTGTGTGTGGTGTTTGTGTGTGGCGTGTGTGTGTGTGTGTGTGTGTGTGGTGTGTGTGTGTGTGCAGATATATTACATACATACGTCTGGTAGTATGTATAATGTGTCGGACGTGTATGTAGGTATATTACACAATAACAAGCAGATACACATACTACCATATAAACGCGCGTGCAACATACGTATATAACAACATCCTGCACTAAAGCAAAGATCATAAGCCACAACTCAGCATTAACCTCCAGTCTCACTTTCGTTCAGCCGCAACGGGCCCGTGATGATTTAGACATGTGGGCTGGGAACGAAGAGCCTTAAATTGGCAGACTGACAATAAGTCGTTTTACTCAATACGGTTAAACGTTAAATATCTAGGTGGATTTTTTTATTCCTTTGTTGATGATTCGGCTTCATTCGACCGTTTCCAAGGACCCATTTAATCTCGTTGCACTTTCATTTTTTACTGGGTCATTCTTCAGAAGTACCTGATGTTCAAATGCGTGTTGCATTTTGCAAAGTGTGTGTACTTATTGTGTGGGTGTGTGTCGTGGGTGTGTTATGTGTGTGTGTGTGTGTGTGTGTGTGTGTGTGTGGTGTGGTGTGTGTGTGTGTGTGTGTTTTCACCATGTGTCATGTTAAATCAAATCCACATTTCATGTAAAGTCTACAACGTAAAGTCGTCTCCATTCAATACGTTGTCTCTCACAAAACTCGAGTAGATTGTTAGTTAAGTTATCTGGCGTGAGCGAAGCAATACATTCCAGGGTAAACTTGTGTCCTGGGGACGCTGCGCTGAAAAACACGCTCGAGCCAGAACTTCAAGGGTAAACACAATTATTTTCGCATCGTTGAGGTACTATAATCATCTTTAGTAGGACCACGCCAGCGGAGAGGAGCCTGTGCTGATCAAAAACTAACTTTTAAAACAACGAAGGGTTTAGGATATCGTGGAGGCGCTGTTCCTGAATTAATCTATATGCTAAAATATATTTATCTAGGGAACGTTGTTGGCAGGTGGGAAGTCGAGAAATTGCGGCTTTGCATTTGCATTTCCATTTTGAAGTATGCACCGCGACTATTGTAAACTCTCATTGCTTTTTATTCAGCTGATTTAGACTTATGTTGAATGCTCGTGTAATATCTGAGTGGGGTGTGGGTTGTGTGTGTGTGTGCGTGTGTGAGTTGGGTGTGTGTGTGTGTGTTGTGTGTGTGTGTGTGTGTGTGTGTGGTTTGATTCTTTAGCATTGTTTGCCGTGCATCAGCTGACTGTTAGTGAATACGACAATTCATGCAACTACTACCATATATCAGTGTTAGTTTGTGCTGCAGAAAAACAATGCTATCCGTGAAACTGACCTTACCCCTAAATTGTTAATCCCGAAACGAATGGCATTTGGTATAACAACATAATAAGATAGAATGCATAGGAGGACAGAACGGGACGAAACAGATCAGAAGGGACTTTTGCAACCCAATTTGCGAGAGAGGAAGTATAACTGTAACTGACAAACTAGAGGTGGATTGTGAAACGACTGAGGTGTCTGTATGTAGAAATACATCGGAAATACAAATCAGATGTGTATCCGGATGCGTCGATTATATCTTCATCGCAAGTACATGATTTCCGGATGAAAATTAGTTGAAACATGCAGAAAAATACTATTACTCTGTGAAGTTGTTAAATTGCATCCAAAACCTTTTTCAGTGTTCGTCACAATGGGAGAGGTAATATAAAGAGAGATATGATTGATATGAATTCGTATGCACATCTGTCATGTCTTATCTTGGAAATTTCGAATGACTTCCAACTTCTCACTTCATATGTTCTATTAATAAACTCTCTCTTACTTATGCAACGAGGCTTAGTATAAGAATGCATTCCCGGGTTTATTAACACGATAGTTCGATCTGTCCTTTCCGATGCCAGAAAGAGCACATTTATGGCAGTAAATCTATTTATAGCTATATACATACCGTGCAGACATGTTATTGACCAATAAATGCATGTGTTGTATTTTTATGCCTGGTGCGCTGGTTGTTTTTTTCATGGGCATTTAGAACGACAGGAAAACACACAAGATCATTGGATGCCATCTATTTACAAGGAAAAACTGTTTAACTAGTCTGGCCTCATGCAAGGCCTCACCATCCCCAATTTCAGGCAAATTAGCCGAATTTTGAACCCCATTAGTCTCTCGCTACAAATAACAATATACAGAACAAGATATTTGCTGGGATATCACTAAACATAATGCTTTTTTTTACGTATAAAAAAAAAACATATAGATGGATAATACTTGTAAGAAATACACACACAGACACACAATAATATATATATGTGTGTGTGTTTGTAGGTGTGGTGTGTGTGTGTGGGTGTGTGGTGTGTGTGTGTGTGCGTGGGTGTGCATATACATATATAATTAGATTAATATATTATATAAAATATATATAATATATATATATATATATATAATATCATATATATATAATATAAGATATATAAATATAGATATAGGATATTTATAATGTATATAAATATATATATATCTCTATATATATCATATCTATCTTATTATATATATATATATATATATATATATGATATATATATATATATATTATATATCCTAATATATATATATATGTATATGCACACACACACACACACACACACACACACAACACACACACCACACACACACACCTACACACACACACAATTATATATATGATTGTGGTCTGTGTGTGTATTCATTACAAGTATAGTATCCATCTATATGTTTTTTTATACCTGTAGAAAAAGCATTATGTTGTGATATCCACAGCAAACATCTTGTTCTGTATACTTGTTATTGTAGGAGACATACTATCAAAATTCGGCTAAAATTTGTTACAGAAAATTGGGAATGGTGAGGCCTTTGCATGAGCCAGACTGAGTTAAACAGTTTCTTGTAAATAGAATGGCATCATGATCTTGTGTGTTTTTCCTGTCGTTCTAAGCACATGAAAAAAACAAACAGACGAGTCAGGCATAAAAATACAAACACATGCTTCTATTGGCAATAACATGTCTGGCACGTATGTATAATAGATATAAAAATAGATTTACTGCAATAAATGTGCTATTTCTGCATCGGAAAGGCCAGCAGAATCGAATTGATCGTGTTAACAAAAACCTGGAATGCATTCTTAAATACTAAGCCTCGTTGCATAAGTTAAGAGAGAGTTTAAATTATAGAACATATGAAAGTGAGAATGTTTGGAAGCATTCGAAAATTCCAAGATTAAGACATGACAGAATGGCATTTACCGAAATTCAATCAAATCATATCTCTCGTATATTACCTTCGCCCATTGTGACGAACACTGAAAAAGTTTGGATGAAATTTAATCAACTCACAGAGTAATAGATATTTTTCTGCATGTTTTCAACTAAATTTCAGCGGAAATCAGTACTTGAGATGTAAGATATAATCGAACGCATCCGATACACATCTGATTGTATTTCCGATGTATTTCTACATACAGACACACTCAGTCGTTCACATCCACTCTAGTTTGTCAAGTTAAAGTTGTATTACTTCTACTCCGCAAATGGAGTTGCGAAAAGTCCCTTCTGGAATTCTGTTTCGTCCCAGTTCTGTTCTCCTGATGCATTGTAATACTTATATGTTGTATATACCAAATGCCATCGTTCGAGGATTAACAATTTAAGAGGTGTAAGAGCAGTTTTTCAAAGGAATAGCATTGATTTCTGACCAGCCACAAACATAAACACGATATATGGTAGTATTTGAATGAATTGTCGTATCACTAACAGTCAGCCTGATAGCACGGCAAAACAATGCTAAAAGAATCAAACAGACCACACACACACACAACACACACACACAACACACACACACCACACACACACGCACCCACACACACACACCAAACACACAAGCATATGTAACGAAGCATCACATAAGTCTAAAGCAGCTGATAAAAAAGCAGTAGAGTTTACAATAGTCGCGGTGAATAATCTGCAAAATGGAAAATGCAAATGCAAAAGCCAGAAAGTTCTCGAATTCCACCTGCAACAAACTTCCCCTAGGAAAATATATGTAGCATCTAGATATATTCAGGAAACGCGCCCCCCAAACCGATATCCCTAAACACCGTCCGTTGTTTAAAAGTAGTTTTTGATCAGCACAGGCTTCTCTACGCTGGTGTCCTGACTAGAAGAGGATTAGGTAGCCTCACGATGCGAAAAAATAATTGTGTTTACCATTGAATTCTGGCCGAGCGTGTTTCAGCGCCAGGTCCCAAAGAGCCAACAAGTTACCTGGAATGTAGCTTCGTTACGCAAACATGATAACTTAACTAAACAAATCTACTCGAGTTTTGTGAGGAGACAAACGTTGGAATGGAGAAAACGACTTTACGTTGTAGACTTTTACATGAATGGGATTTGATTAACATGACACATGGATGAAAAACACACACACACCACAACACACACACACCCACACACACACACACACCACACACACACACACACACACACACACAAACACACACACAAGTAAGTACCACACACTTGCAAAAGCAAAAGCAAGGATTTGACATCAGTAACATGTCGAATGAATGACACAGTAAAAATGAAGTGCAACGGAGAATAAAGGTGTCATTGAAACGGTCGAAATGACAGACACGAATCACACAAAGGAATAAAAAAAATCCAACCGAGTATTTACGTGTAAACGTTATTAAAGTAAAACGATATTGTCAGTCCGTGCCAAAATTTAAGGCTACTCGTCCCCAGCCCAAAGTGTACTAAAATCTAGCACGGGGCCGTTGCGCTGACGAAAGTGAGACTGGAGGCTAATGCTGAGTGTGCTTATTGATTCTTTGCTTTAGTGCGAGGATGTTGGTATATACGTATGTTGACACGCGCATGTTTAATATGTTAGGTATGGTATATGTGTTATATTGTGTAATACTACATACACGTCTACAAATTATTACATAAATACCATACGTAGATGTATATATCGGCACACACAACACACACACACACACACACACACCCACACCACACCCCCACACACACACACACACACACACACACACCACAACACACACACACACACACACACACACCACACACCACACACACACACAGAGTCAGCACTATATTATATACATATACTAAATACACGTGTCAAAAATATATCATTTATCTTTATGTTCTACTTGTGAAGCAGGTGGTTAAAATGTCAAGAGGAAAAACGACCTATGAGAGCTTGTTGGCTTGTCTATGGAGGTGTACGTCTTATTTCATTATTATATTATCATTATCATATGAATTATAATAAATAATAATGATAATAATAGTAATAATAATAATAATAATAATAATAATAATGATAATAATAATTATAATAATATTATTATTATTATTATTATTATTATTATTATCATTATTATTATTATTATTATTATTGCTATTGTTATAGTTATTATTATTATTATTATTATTATTATTATCATTAGATTATTATTATATTATTGTTATTAATTAGTACGATTATCATTATTTTTTGGTTTATTTTTACTATTATATTTTTTCTATACTCCTTGCTCTTATTACTCTTTATCGCTTTAAGAATGTAAAAAGAACTTAAACTTGTGAAGCATTACGTTCTGACTTTATGCCTTGATACGTTCATCCGTGCTCTTTCTGCTTTCAGTAATCCTGCGCTTTCTTGTTAGAAAAATCCACCAAGATTATAGTATAGGGAGAGTAACGAGTGAAAGAAGAATATGGCCATCTTTTCTGCAGTACAAGTACGGAAGTTAATATATAGGTAATATATGTAGTACTACCCAGTCAGAGTGGTAGGGATGGTAATCAAGGTTAATATTTCGTAGATAAATCCCGGAGGAAAAAAAATATATATATATATAAATACTATCTGTATAGTATATATAGACACCTGAATATAATGTACGTATATATACATATACATACACACACACACACATATATATATATTATTATCTATATATATAATATAGATATAATATATATATATATATATAAATGTATATATATTAATATCTATACATATATAATATATATATATATATATTATATATATATATAATATAATAATATATATATATATATGTCAGAGAGAGAGAGAGAGAGATAGAGAGAGAAGAAGAATGAGAGAGAGAGAGAGAGAGAGAACGATTGAGAGAGAGAGAGAGAGGGATAGAGAAAGAGAAGAGAGGATGAGAGAAAGAGAAAGGACGAGAGAGAGAGAGAGAGAGAGAGAAAGGAAAGAGAGAGAGAAGATAAATAGATAGGTAAATATTATATATATATATAGAAGATATATATATATGTATATATTATGATATAATATATATATAGATATATAATATATATAAGATTATACTATATAATATATATATACGTACACACACACACACAGATATCTATCTATCATCTATCTGTCTATCTATCTATCTATCTATCTTATCTATCTATCATCGATCCTATCGATCATATATTATATAATATAGATAATATATATAATATATAGATACATGTACATATATAAATATAAGATTTAGATCTAATATATAGATATATATATATAGATAATATATATATATATATATCTAGCTATTATATATACATATATATGATATATATATACGTAACACACACACACATATATCTAGCTTATCATCTATCTATCTATACTATCTATCTATCTATCTATCTATATATAATATATACATGTACATATAATATAATATATATATATATATATATATATATATATATATATATACTATAGATAATATATATATATAATATAATATATATATATATATATATATATATACATATTATTAATATATATATATATAATATATAATATATGTCAGAGAGAGAGAGAGAGCATGATAGAAGAGAGAGAGGATGCCTATCCATAGAGAGAGAGATGACGACGAGGAGAGAGAGAGAGAGAGGAGAGAGAGGGAGAGAGAGAGAGTAGAGAACAGAGAGAGAGAGAGAGAGAGAGAGAGATTACGAGAGAGAGAGAGAGAGAGAGGAGAAAGAGAGTGAGAGAGAGAGGAGGAGACGCGGAGATGAGAGAGAGAGAGAGAGAGGAAAGAAGAGAGGGGGGGGGATTCGTTTGCGTAACAAATTTCCATCTCATATGTGAGCCCCATGGCTATCAAAGCACAAAGCGCTTTAACAGAGACGTGTTTTCATGAAAGTCTAAAAGCTTGCGTTGATCAGTGTCAGTGTAAAATAATTCAAAAAACAGTAGTTTCTTTCTTTTACAAATGAACAGAGGTAATCATTGATATTACACAGAAAGAGAGATGAATTGAATGATCTTATACTGACATTTTTTTTAACAAAGTTACCGATGGCAAGATCTTTTAAAAGGAAAACAGAAAGTAAAATTTTGTCATTAAAATAGTTCCCGAACAATGGCAACGATGTATGTATACGTTCGGAAAACAAGGCTGCGCCCGGTTGTAAATCCTTCTCTGCTACAATACTCGAAAACACATTCGTTGTTTCAAAAGCAAGTTTTGACAGCACAGGTTCTCTGCACTAAGCGTGTCCTGACTTGCAAGGTTATATTTCTGCACTGCAGAGCGAAAACAGTTTTGTTTAACCAGTAAAAGTTCCTGATCGAGCTGTTTTGTTTACTTATTCCAGTCTTTAAGATAGTCCCGAAAGGGCATTTTGACTATTCCCTGATACATGATTTTCAAATAAAATGTGTTATCCTTGCCTATTGGGATCTAACAATCTGTAAACCATTCTTAACTATTGTCTTGTGATTTATTATACTCGATTCCAAATACGTAGACACATTACATATATTAGTGTGCATATATATATAAATACGATATAGAGATATATATATATTATATGAAATTATTATATATAGATTAATAGTATATATACATATATATGTATATATAGAATGATATACTATCATAGATATATATATATACATATATCAATATAGATAATATATACATATATACATACATACACACACCAAAACACACACACACACCACACACACACACACACACACACACACACACACACACCACACACACACACACACACCATATATATATAGATATAAGATAGATGAGATAGATAGGATAGATAGATAGAAGATAGATAGATATAAAAAATCATATAATGTGGGAAAGGAGTACATGTCTTTTCTCGGAGACACATGTCGTGACGTTTCTTTACGCTTCATCAAACATACGAGGTCAAATCTTTTATTCACACTCACAGTTGATTGTAGCCAAGTCTCAACCATAAGTACTCATCCTGCTTATAAGTATAATCACTGTTGGACGCAGGAAGCCTTTCTTGCAAATGGATATCACCAAATTAACGTCATTATGACTTCTTTAAACGCTGTTATCGAGACTTATACAATACTTATTACTAGAGGATGTCGTCTTCATCCGCCTTTATGATATCTTACACATTCGAAAGATCGTCAGGCATTGTAATATGTATATTATATATATATATATATATATATATTTATATATATATATATAGTATATACATATATATATATAATATATAGATATATATATATATGGTGGTGTGTGCTGTGTGGTGTGTATATATCTATCTTACATATGTAAATATATATATATATATATAATATATATATATAGATATATATAAATGTATCATATATATAGATATTATATCTATAGATAGATAGATAATTATATAGAGATATATATTATATATATGCAATGGTAAAACACTTTTCTGGCTGAGACTAGGAAGAAAAACTTATAACTAAAACTAGATTTAATGAAAAAAGATTGTATGTGTTTTTTCTTCCACACACACACACAACACACACACACACACACACACACACATAACACACACACACACCTATATAAGATATATATTATATACAATATATATATATATATATATATATAGATATCATATATACTAATATATATATATGTATATATATATCAATATATATATATATATATATATATATATATATAATATATATTATATCATATATATATAATATATATTACTATATATATGTATATATATATTAGAGAATGTATGCATAGCTCCCATTGCGCAAATTTCCCCTAAATGCATACTTTAACATAACATGACTTTCAGGCTAATACCGTTGTTCTATTGATGATGGCGAGGGGGACGAATGAGTAAAAGCCTTTTCTTCGGTATGTATACGGTAATATAACGTATTAGCCTAGAATTCTAGCACTCTTTACAAATGGACATACAGATGCAGAGCCATGCATGCAGATTCGGTAAATTATTTGTGAACGCACACATTATATGTACATATAATAAATATATAATATATGTTGACAGTATATATATAGACACATATATGTGTATATTGTATCTCTTCTTTTTAACGGTAGTTCATGTCGAGCCGCCGTGTGTCACAGCATGATATTAAATTGTAGTTTATTTGTGATGCTCTTGGAGTGAGTACGTGCGTAGGGTCCAACAGTTCCGTTCCACGGGAGAGCTGCGGTGGTACCTGTTTAGGTAATCATCTCCTAATTATCCGGGTTGGGACCAGCACTGACTTGGGCTGGCTGGCCACAGTGGCTAGGTAGGCAATCAAGTTCCTTGCCCAAGGGAACAAACGTCGGCGGGGCTTTGACTCGAACCGCTCGAATTCAGTTTGGCCCGTTCGTGACAGTCTGAGTCCCGACGTCTAACATTCGGCCACCGCGGCCTTACGATCATGCTCCATGATTTTTTCTTAGCAATTAGAGCGGTGGTTTGCCATTTGCCTTCCGCCGGTTGTTTATCGAGTCACCAGTCTCTATTCCCCGGCACGACTTGAAACTGCCTTGGCCACCAGTGGCTAGGCAGGCAATCGAGGTGAAGTTCCTTGCCAGGGAAGAACGCGCCGGCCGGTGAACTCGAACCCCGAACTCGATTGCCGTCGTGGGACGGTATTGAGTCCGGACGCTCTAACATCGGCCACCGCGGCCCATATTTGTATTACTACACACATTATACATCTATATAATATATTATAATATAATATATATTATATATCTATATATATAGATATGATAGATAGATAGATAGATAAATTAAGAATAGATAGGATAGATAGATAGATAAAGATAGATAGATAGATAGATATATGTGTATATATTTATAGAAAATATCTATAAAGTACGTATATGTAAATATATATATGTATGCACACACACACACACATCCATACATAGTATATATATATATATATATATATATTATATTATATAATATATATATATATAATATATATATATATGTGTGTGTGTGTGGGTGTGTGTTGTTGTGTGTTTGGTGTGTGTGTGTGTGTGTTGTGTGTAATGTAGTGCGTTGTGTGAGTGTGTTGAGTGGTATACATATATATAGTTAAATATACATACATTATATTATATGTATATAACATATATACATACCTACAGATATATATATATATATATTAATATATATATATATAATATATTAGTATATATCTATTATATATCTGTGTGTTGGTGTGTGTTGTGCTGTGTCGTGTGTTGTGTTGTGTGGTGTGAGGGTGATGTGTGTGTGTGTTGTGTGTGTGTGTGTGGTGTGGGTGTGTGTGGTGTGTGTATAAAACAAAAATATACACAAATATGTGCTATTATATATATATATATATATATATAAATATATAATATATTATATATAATTATGTACATTATAAAACTTATTTATCAATGTTGTTGTGTGTGTGATTCGCTGTTAGACTAGCAGAGATGCGGAATAATGGAAGGTGTCTAGCAGCTGCTGACAAGGATACCGATACATTTGGGGATACAAATAACTTCCATATTGATACTAAAGATTTTTAGTGGAATCGACGCAATATTGGTCTAATTACCCTTTGAAGCGTATGCAAAGAAAGGAGTCATCTTCAGTCAATAAAAAAGACTATTAAAATCTTCAAAAGCGATTCTTCAATGTGTAAAAATGCTTTTTCATCGAGAATATCCGATACCCAACACGCTTAGAAAATAGACTATCGATTAGTACAGCCTGCTATGCTAACTCTCATAACTACCAAGTGATATGACGCCCCCCCACCGGGATGCCAAAATCATTTACCGTGATGTTCCCGGAATAAGCGTATTTGCCGTGTAAAGTTCAACAAGTGTCTCAAACACCTCTGCGTAAAATAGAGAATTAATAGTGATTAATTTATAATTATAAGGACTAAAAATCGTTATTTATTATGCCATTTGTTACAATGGGGTATCTTTGTGTGACGTTCTGTTTTATGGTTTCTGAATGACCTCCTGATGTGCAAGAAGGGCGGTGGGTTAACATCCCCTGGCGGCGAGGGATTTGAAGCCGGGTCAGAAAGATTGCCAGACGAGATCGATACCGCTGCGCCACACAGCACAGGGAAGGCAGCGGAAGCAAATAAGCCTATTCTTTGATTAGCACAGGGACTTGTTCCGATGGAAATGGTCCTGATCCTTAAATCGTAAAATCTGTATATCGAACGGTAAAAGATAAGCTCGGTTATATGGCTAAAGAGTATGTTACTTCCGCTGTAATAGAGATATTGATCTCTCGTTCAAGGTACGTCGCCTCGAACACATCATTCACATACATTTTCTTACTGGCTTTCGTCCTAACCGATTTCTGAAGGTCAGGAAGTTATTATGTTTAATTTTTTACATCATTACCTTTTTACCATTAATATAAGGAACTTATATGATCTTTGTAATTACTCGTATTTGACGAAAAGACTTGCGTCCCAATATCACAATCAGTAACATGTATAGTTACCATTCTTTCATTTTAACTCTACAAGATATTTGATTTAGCAATTATCAACCATAATTGTTCAACTGACAAAAATTACCGACGAAACTAAAATATTTCCTGCATGTCACATCCCACCGAAGTAACATTTATAGCGAAAGTGTGTCTCGGAAATAGTTTATCAAGTAGCATACTCTAAGAACAGATAGGAAGAGAATAAAACTATATGTGTGTGCGTGTGTGTGGACACATATTATGCTACAAATAAATAAATACATAAATATATTATATGTATATATATATATATATCATATATAATATAGATAATATATGATAGTATATATATGGAGGTATGAGATATATATATAGATATATAATATAGATAAGAATATATGGAAGATGATATAGAGGATTAGATATAGAGAGAGAGGATATACGATAGATATCGAAGATATAGAGATAGAGAAGAGAAGACACACACACACACACACACACCACACAACACAACACACAACACACACACACACACACACAAGAGATAGAGATACACACAAAGTAGATATAGAGATATATAGATATAGAGAGCTAGATATAGTAAGTATAGAGAGAGAGTATGGAGAGAGGAGATATATAGATAGATCGATAGTATATAGGGATATATATCGATATTATAGACATATATATATATAGAGATAGAATATATATATATGTATATATATACATAAAAAGTATAGAGATATATAGATAGATATATAGATATATATATAGAAGATCGATGAGACATATAGATACGGACTGATATAGTGAGAGATATATATATAACATTTAATATATATGTATGTATATATATATATATATATATATATCTATATATATATATTATAGATATCTAGCTATTATCTATCTTAGCTATAAATATAGATAGATCTATATATATAATATATAATAGAATATATATAAGATATACATATGTATGTATGCAGGATGCATGCAGCATGTATGGATGTATGGAGTTGTATGGAATGTTTTTGATCAGATACGAGTCCTGAACGGCGAGTCCGACACTTACAGGTAATATCAACACCGGCGACGCGGAAGCAGTTGTGTGACCTTGAAAAATTCCCGGAATCTAGCGAGTTTTCGTTGTTAAACCATACGCAACCTCCGTATTTTGTTGTGAAATGAATTGTAACCCCTCGTCCCTCATTGACCGGTTTTCAAATAAGGACTACTGATTTTGGAGCAGAAAAGGGGTGTAGAATATTTGCATGAATCACTGATTTTATGAAACACAACACACACACGCATACACAGACTCGAACACACAAACACACACAACACACACACACACACACACACACACACACACACAACACACAACACACACCACACACTCGCGCAGCGCGCGCGCGCCATATATCTAATACCCATTCACAAACACGCTACCAATAAACTCCCAAAAAGCACAAACACATGCAAAACAGGCACATAAAAAACATTAAATCCATGACAGTAAATTCGTCAGTCAAGGAGGTGAAATGACAGCCGAATTATCCACGAAGGACGAATTATAGAAAGAGAAAAGTTTAACGATTGATGCAAACAAATTTAGATTACTTTGTCTCTCCCAAAGTGGACACAAAGGCCCTTTCAGGGCGTTTCGCTGTTGTGGTGAGATGTACTAGTTAGGGTCATTGTTTGCATTGTGGCTCATGGATTTTTTCTATACGTATTAGAGATATCTGTATACTGTACCACACATGCATATTTATACTCTATATATATATATATAGATAATAGAGATATGTATATATATATAAAGATATATATATATATATATATATTATAGATATATATATATATATATATATATATATATATATACATATACATATACATATATGGACACACACACACACACACCACACCACACACCTATATATATTCTATATATAATATATAGATATATATATATAATATATATATTTATAGATATATAGATATAAATTACATACACAAATATGTATATAACACATGCATATCTTATATTCTCTATATATTCTAGATGTGGATGTATAGACTTATGTTATTATAATATATATATATATATAGATATATATATATATATAATATTATCATATATATATTATATATATACATCTATATACACACTCACACTCCCACACACACACACACACACACACAAAAACACGCACATAATAATATATATCTATATATATATATATATATATCATAATATATATATATAAGATATATATATAATATAATAATGCAGCGGATGGTCCAGTGGCTAGAGCACTGGGACTCGATCCTCCTGATCCAGAGTTCAATTTCCCGCCACGGCAGTTGACAAAAAATGATTGCGCTCCGACTATGGTTCGAGCCCGATCTCACGGCGAGAAAACGACATTATCCGCCTGAGAAATCAAACGCAGGTGTCTAGGGGAAGTCACGCCGTGCAAAAGAGCAGAGCGCGACCGCGGTTGCTTAGGAAAGAGCATCAATCAGGCCAGAGGGCGCAGCCAAATGACCTCTCAGTAATAAATTGGGAAGTTCTAGTCCTGCAGTGGAATAAAGGGCCTGTTGAACAACACACACCCACACAACACATCCACCCCACACACACACACACACACCAAACACAACACACACACACACACACACACACACACCACACGCACAAACACACACACACACACACACCAAACACACCAACACACACACACCCACCCACACACACACACACACACAACAAACACACACACACGAACACACACACACACAAACACACACACCCACCACACACACAAACACACACACACACACCCCAACACACACACACAACACACGCACAAACCCACACACAACACACACACACACCACACACAACACACACACACACACACCACACACACACACACAAAACACAAAACACACAACACACACTCACACACACAACAAACACAACACACACACACACACACACACCACACACACCACACACACACCACACACACACACATATATAATATATACGGGAATGGAACTGCACTGACAAGCCCATGAACCGCATACACAAGAGCAAGATAAGACAAGCAGAGGGCGAAGAGGAGCAGGTGGAGTTTCAGTTTTTTGTGCCAAACATACATTAGCTGTCGAGAGTTTACCCCCTTTTTTAAGGTGAGGAATTTGTATTTCAGCTTTTTTTCCAGTATAGAAAGAGTAGTAGAATGATAATTAAAAGTACAAACACATCAGCAAGGGATGCACTCTCAACTCCTGTTTACGAATAGAGAGAAGAAATCAGGAAAGTGAAGCGATAAGTATCATGTTGAAAAAATACAGAAGAAAACGCCAGAGCAAATTCTCTGTTGAATCTTTAGGTACACTCTTTCTTTAAAAACCCAAGCTTTATTAATCTTACTATTATATATAGCATGAAGCTGTGTACTTATATAATAGCAGCAGATTTTACAAGACCCACACACAAAAACACGCAAAATAAATTACAATACAGCCAAAAAGCATCTACCATAACATCAGTCAACTAGAAAAGAAAGAGATTGCAAATAACCACAGCAGAAAAAGGAGGGTAACGACCTCGTTATATAGCAACAGATACGAAATAGAAATGCCACAAAACACAGAAATTTACTCTTAGGAAAAACGCCACAATCCGTGAGTTTCACCAGCAAAACTTTTCCCCTTTCGCCACTACACGTAAACCAACAGATAGCGTCTTTCCGTTGCGGTGCCAACGTGCGCCGCTGCATTGCTCTTCTCCGCTTTTTAATTTGCAACGAAAATTGGAAATTAACAAGGAAAGAATTGTAATCTAATAGTGGTTAAAGCTTCTAGTTATCTCATCCGCACTGTCTTCCGAAAAAATGAAGATAAAAATGACTTTATTCATCACGTCGAAATTTTGAGGCCGGACCTTTAAGTTTTAGAAAACAGGAAAATGGAAAATAGAAATTTGGTGTGGTGGACACCAAGTGGAAAAAAAGCGAGAGAGTAGGGAATGAGTGAATGAGTGGTGAATGAGGAGTGAGGAATAGTGAATGAGGAGTGAGTGAGGAGTAAATGAGTGAGTGAATAAGTGGTGAGGGACGAGGTGAGTGAATGAATGAATGAATGAATGAGTGAGTGATGTGAGTTAGGAGAGTGAGTGTAGGACGTGAATGAATGAGGTGACGTGAGTGAATGAGTGAGTAAGTGAGTGAGGAGGACTGAATAAGTGTGATTGAGTGAGTGAGTGAGGAGCAGATGAGTGAGGGAATGCGTGAGTGAGCGGGCTGAGTTTCTTTTCTAGTGGGAGTAAAATGAGTGCGTGAGGGAATAGGGAATGAGGAGTGAATGAAGTGAGTGAGTGATGCGTGGTGAATGAGTGAATGAGGGAGTGAAGAGTGAAAGTGAGCTGTTAAGGGAGTGATTGAGGAGAAATGAGTGAATGAATGACGTGAAAATGATGTGGAGTGACGGGAGTGAGTGAATAAGTGGTTGAGGAATGATGTGATGAGTGGAGTGAGTAAATAAATGATGAGTGATGTGAGTGAGTGAATAAATGAGTGAGTGATGTGAATGAGTCTTGTATAAGAGTGAGAGGAGAGAGAGAGAGAGAGAAAACTGATGAACTTGTCAAAAGTCAAATACAAAGATTTCCTTTCTCAACCACCAGCCTCTCTATTATCACAATGAAGTCTTTACTGTGCGGCAAACTCATGCAACATCGTGAAAAGCGGACATACTACCATAATAATTCGCACAGTGGCACACACACTCATGCTCCTCTGGATTTCTAAAGCACTGTACAAATTCTCATGAACTCGAGCAAACAAGGACTGGATGAAAATGAATCATTCACAGCACGCGTTTTTACTGAAGCCGTTTCGATTAAATTGCGCATCGGAAAATTCAGAAATAATGGGTTAATAACAAGACATAATCGAAACGCGTCAAGGTTCAATATTCTTAATACATCATTTTATTCTCTGTCTTCTACAAGTATCCCAATTCAAAAAAAATTTTTTTTTTTTTTCTTATTGAGTCATCAAGGAATTTGCCATGGATGATGGAAATGCAGGCCTAACCTGCGTGAATATATGATATATAAACACCAGTCACTGCTTCGAATTATTGAAGCCTTCCCAGGTACACATTCGAAATCTTTTCAGTATGACCTGAGATAGAAAGAAAGAAAAGAAAACGAATAAATATATATATTATACCTATATATATATATATATAGTAGATATATATATATATAATAGATTATCAAGACGATATATATATCACTATATATATAATATATAGATTATGATATATATATATATATATACTATAGATAAGACATAAATATAGATAAAGATATATATATATATAGATATATATAATGAGATATATAGATATATATATAATATAGCGAGACTCTCTCTCTCTCTTCGTTCTTCTCTCTCTCTCTCGATCTCTCTCTCACTCTACTCTCTCTCTCTCTCTCTATATATATATATATATATAATATATTAGATATATAATATAATCTCGATAAAAATATATTCATGCGATGAATGAAAAGCTTCGGAAAACATGTATTTCGCCGATAACAATTTCCATTTCAACATATAACCATAAATTCGCGTTTTGAATAGGTAGTTTTTGATAAGCTCACACATGTCTCGTCCCACAATTGGAAAAAAATTCCAGAGGCTCTCCTTTTCCACGAGTTACGTTTTTTTTTTTTTGCTTTTTCCCCCAAATTCAGGACTGATAGCAATCTGACAGGAAAGTGAATTTACGTCTTGGTCTATTAGGAGATTTAATCACTATATGTTAAACTTGGTTCCAGTTCTGGTCTATTAATCTATCATTATTACTTATGTATCTATTTACTTCACGCAGCGTTTCGTTTCGTTTCATAAGGTGAGTAGTAACCTCTTTCGCATTTTTATTACATTATCATTCTCTACTATTACACAGTATCAATATATTTATTTTTTACGAATATTCGTATATTATTGAATATTTTTTGCAGGTGAATGTTGTTTTAGTTCTTTGTTCGAACTTTAGAAAACTACTCAGTTTTTGTGAGAGAAAGGCAAGGAGGAAGAAGATATCATATAATTGGTAAATACCTGCACACACACATACACACACACACACACACATCACACACACACACACACACATACACACGACACACACACACACACCCATCAGAATCTGAAACACGTTACGTATATCGAAATAGTCTAGATAGAAGCAAATTTAGACAATAATTCAAATGAAAACGATTTTAATAAAGATCAATATAATACAATACTATATAAACTTATCTATTAAATATTTCATTTCAGTAAGGAACAACTATAAATAACAGACGAAGTTCGAAGAAAACAAACAGAAGAACGTGATAGAACGTACAACACAAAAAAATATAGTAAATGCAGAAAATGTAGCAAACACACAAATACGGACCTACATTCCCAATCCAACAAGGAAAAGTTGAAAGTGTTGTTTTATGTTCAGTAGTAAATGAGGTGATGTTGTGTCTGAACACATATGTCCTAAACAACTTTTCTATCTGGAACTGCTTCAAAATGGAAAATGGTTTTTGAAAGACTTTGTGTTCAGTGCGTTCCATCGTGCTACTGAGAGAAAACGATTCTGAGTCGTGCTTCTATGAAGCTTTGTGTTTGCTGCATCGGTTCTGAACATATAGTTATGGTTAGCGTATCAGTTTTGTCATAAAATCCCTTAGAGATACACAGACGAGCGCACGCCACCCACGCAAAACAAACATACCTATAATTAAAGGGAAAACACACAAACTAACACAAAAACACGCAATCTAAATCGAAACTTCTGTGCCAGCATGTATAATCGCTTTTCAAACTAAATGTACAATCACAATAAACCTTTCACTTCAGGTGGTGGAAACAGCAGACCAGATCATCGTGAAAGAAAACTTAAACTGATATTACCATCATTGATGTCACAAAACTTACTGTCAGTTCCGTTCCAAATTTAGAACTACTTCAACCTAAGCCAGAGTATAATAATCTCTTTCTTTAGGTTCGCTATGGGTGGTGATAGTGATATTCTGGCATATTTACTGAGTTGTGGCTTATGGCGTTGTGTGAGATATGTAAATTCATATCACCCTATTTATTTGTAGGTAGGAGTTGCACACACACCACACACACACACACAAAACACACACACACCCACACACACACAGCACAACCATACAAACACACACAGACACACACACACACCCACACACAACACACACACACACACCACTTCAGAAGCGGGGGACAAATCCGCGTCAGAGAGCCACCACTGCCGACCTGCCAATGCTGCCTCACAAGAGTTGCGCAATGGGAATTTGCCACTCCCCTCTGACTTCCAATTATAAACGCAGCATTGCAACAGTCTAAGTGCCCATCACAATGGAAGACTGCATTTGGCACCGCCAACGGGAAAAACCCCAAGCCCCGCCTCATTCGGCGAACTACGACCCAACGCCATTCACTCCGTTGCCCAGCCTGCTTGAGAAAGCTCGTCGCCGACTGGGCGTCACCGAACCGCGCCCAGCGTTGACACTCGGCAGTCGGCCAAATGGCGCTCTCTCCACCACACACGCCTCGCAGTTCATCGACTTGTCTTTGGACCTGGTGGACCACACTACGGTCATCTAAAAAGAAGCAGCTCCACGGGCATCAGGGAGGGCCTCATCCCCTGGATGGCAGGACTTTCTCTCCAACAGGCAACAGGCCGTGCGCGTGCGGGTCAAAGTCTCCAGCCTTAGCCACTCACGGGGAGTCCCGCAGGGGACTAGAATGGCCCTATGCTTCCTAGCATGATAAGATGCTCTCCCGATAGCGAGCATCGTTGGAAATACGTGGATGACTCGACCATCGCCGTGCCATTGTTAGTTCCCTGCCCTGACAACTCCGCATCCAGCGGCACCATCGACAACCTCCGCGCCTGGACCACGCAAATCACGTCACCTCAATCGCAGAAGTCAGTTGTGATGCATTTCGACTTCTCCACCAAACCCCGCCCCTCGCCCATCCTCACGCTGACAACCATCCGCTCGACGTAGTCCGTTCCACCAAGGCGTCATCATCGCGATAAGCTTTGGAGGCAGCACGGCAGAGACCATCGTGAGGGTCTGCCTGTAAACAGGCTCACCATGCTGCGTCGCCTCAAGTCCCTGGCGTTCCACTCCCGGAGCTTCAGAATATCTACAGTATTCTCCTGCCTAAATTGACCTACGCCTCCCCCGCCTGGTCCCCCTCCCTCACCGCCACCCAGCTGCTACAACTTGAGAGGGTGCAGAAAAGGGCAGCCAAGATCATTCTCGGCCCTGTCTACACCTGCTATGACCGCGCCCTGGCTGCCCTAGGCCTCACCTCCCTCGCCACTCACTACTCAACCTCACTGCAGCAGTTTGGTCTAAAATTGCTGTGCCATCCACGCCACCGTGACCTGCTGCCCCCCTGACGCGCCGCCGCCTCGCCGGGCCCTACGCGCCGCCAACAAATTGGTGGCCATCAGGGCCCGCACTGACCGCTACCACCGGAGCACAGGACCCACTCTAGTCCGACTCATCAACGAACACTAGTCCATATTTACTTGTCCAATCCTAGCTCACCTGATTTTTGTACTTGGCTTTTGTTTATCTGTTTATTTTGTTGTTATTGATTGCTAGTTTACTTTGTTATGTGTTGTTTACATGTTTATGTATATATAGTTTGTCTCTCTATCTGTATTTCTATGTATATTTTCAGCCTCTGGCTGCATGAAAGTCAATAAACCGATTATTATTATTGTTATTATTATTATTATTATTATTATAAATATATATATACACACAGACACACACACACACACACACACACACACATATATATATATATATATATATATATATATATAATATATATATATATATATATATATATACATACATATATATATAGCTCAAGTCAGTGCCGGGTAAATAGAGATGGTGACTCGCTAAAAAAAAAAAAAACACCGGGCGGAAGGCAATGGCAAACCACCGCTCTAAATTGCTAAGAAAAAATCAAAGAAGCCCATGATCGTCAAGGCCGCGATGGCCGAATGGTTAGAGCGTCGGACTCAAGACTGTCACGACGGCAATCTGAATTCGAGGGTTCGAGTCACCGACCGCCGCGTTGTTCCCTTGGGCAAGGAACTTCACCTTGACTGCCTACCTAGCCACTGGGTGGCCAAGCCAGCTTAAGTCAAGTGCTGGTCCCAAGCCCGGATAAATAGAGAGAATGATTACCTAAAAAGGTAACACCGGCACTCTCCGTGGAAAGGAACTGGGGACCCTACCACGTACTCACTCCAAGAGCATCACAACATGAAAACTACAATTAAGTATCATGCTGTGACCACGGCGGCTCAGACATGAACCTACCGTTAAAAGAAAAGATACATATATATATACATACATACACACACACGCCGAATAGTTAGAGCGTCGGACTCAAGAATGTCACGACGGTAATCTGAGTTCGAGGGTTCGAGTCACCGGCCGGCGCGTTGTTCCCTTGGGCAAGGAACTTCACCTCGATTGCCTGCCTAGCCACTGGGTGGCCAAGCCAGCCCAAGTCAGTGCCGGGTAAATAGAGATGGTGACTCGATAAAAACACCGGGCGGAAGGCAATGGCAAACCACCGCTCTAAATTGCCAAGAAAAATCATGGAAGCCCATGATCGCCAAGGCCGCGGTGGCCGAATGGTTAGAGCGTCGGACTCAAGACTGCCACGACGGCAATCTGAGTTCGAGGGTTCGAGTCACCGGCCGGCGCGTTGTTCCCTTGGGCAAGGAACTTCACCTCGATTGCCTACCTAGCCACTGGGTGGCCAAGCCAGCCCAAGTCAAAGTGCTGGTCCCAAGTCCGGATAAAATAGAGAGAATGATTACCTAAAAAAAAAAAAGTAACACCGGCACTCTCCGTGGAAAGGAAGGGGGGACCCTGCCACGTACTCACTCCGGCATTACAACTAAAACTAAAATTTAATTCATGCTGGACCACGGCGGCTCAACTAAACCTCCCTTTAAAAAAAGAAGAGATCCACACACCGCACACACCACCACACACACACACACACACACACACACCCCAACATATTTATATTTATAAAATTTAATTTATACATTTAAAATTTTATTTTAATTATATATATAAAATTAATTAACATTTATATATATATATATATATAATTATATATATAAAATATATATATATATAATTATATATTTATATATATATATTATTAAAATTTGTACATACATATATACACATTTTTATATTATTAATAATATATTATTATATATTATATATATATATATATTTTTATAATATTAATATTTTATATTATTATATTTTGTGTGTGGGGTGTGTTGTGTGTGTTGTGTGTGTTTTTGTGTTTTGTTTGTGTTTAAATTTTATATATATATATTATCTTTATATATATATATTTTGTATGTTTTGTATTATTATGTGTGTTTATATATATATAAAAAATTATGAATTATATATTATATTTAATTTTAAATTTTAATATATAATATTATATATATTTTTATTTTTTTAATTAATTAAAATTTTATATTATATTATAATATATATTCTTTTTAATTTATAATAAAAATTTTTTATTTTTATATATATTTTTAAAAATCATATTTAATATATATATATATAAGTTAATATATTCTCATAAAAAACATTTATATATATATATATTTTAATATTATATATTTATTTATATATATATATTTTTAAATATGTAATTGTAATAATTTTATTATCAATTTTTAATATATATTATTATTAAAATATATAATATATATATATATATTATTATTATATATATAATATTTATTATTATTTTAATATATAATTATATATATATATATATATATTATATATAAAATATATTTTATAAAATTATATATATATATATATATAATAACCCCAACAAAACACATACTTACATTTTTTTACTAACACACATATATATATATAATGGTCTCTAATTTGATGATCTAAAAACCACTATATTTCTGGCAGGTCCAAGAAAACTCGTACTTTTTTCTCACTTTTGGGGGGGAACGACACTAGATTAAAGGGATCTGTCGGGGTAAAACGTGGCGGAGGCGGCGTCCTCCTAGGGGTTGGGGGAAGTGTTCGCGGTTCAAAAAGGGCTCAAACTCTTTATTTCTAGAGTTTTCCCACGCAGTAAAAAAACAACAAACTGTCTTTTAATGGGGCCGCGGGGAGGTCACGGTCAGCTCCCCGGAGGAGGGCGGGCTACCTTATGGGTGGTCGCTTGACACAACTCCCCGGGGGGAGGCGAGGGGTGCCCCTACCGCGTCGGGCTTCACACGAACCCCCGGTCAAACGGGTCGATTAAAATTTACCCCCCCTTCGCTGAGCGGGGGGGTTCTTTTTTGGGAATTTGACCCACTTTGGAAAACACCCGTGTCCCTGGAAATAAAAATAGAATTATCCACATCCTGTCGAAATAATTATCCAAATCTTATTTTGCTCGGCCACCTCCTCGCGCCTCGCCCTCGAGGCGCCTTAAGGGTGACCAAATTTGGGTGGTCGTCTCGTTCTCTTTGCGTTGCCCCGGGTTTCAACTTCGTGCTGCTCGTCCATTTTCCCTCATCCCCGGGTCCCTGGTGTAACTCTCGTCCTCGTTATCCACAGGGTCCTCGAAATTCGCCGGGCCCCCTTTGACTTCAATTCGTCTTGACCCCTCGTATCCTGGCCCAGGCCTAACTCGGCGCGTCCTCGCCCCAACGCCCTCACAGATCTCGTCCAGGTCCTTCTCGCTCACACTCCTCAAATCTTCGTCCGATTGGGGCGTGGGGGCAGGGGGGGCATCTCGGGCGGCTTATACCTGCGCAACCCCGGGATTTGACCGGATCTCCCGGGCGTCCGCCCGTCCCTAGCACACATTCTGGGGCATGGTATTTTTTCGACAAAAATTTTGGTCCGTGGCCATGGCGTCACGTGCGTCCTTCTCACAGCATCCAAAGGGCCCTCCTTCGGTGCCTGGGGGTCCGACTGCAATATAAATGGGGGACCCGATCATACACGAGGGCCAGAGTAAGAGAAAAAAAAGCCACAAAAGATGGGTGGAAATTACCACTGCCGTTTTCATAACAATTTCGGTTTTTAATGTTTTTTTTTAACTTTTTTTCGTCTTTTTTTTCATTTTGTTTTTTTTTCCCAAAAAGGAAAAGAAAAAAGAAAGGAGATGTAGTACGGTCCGCATAACCTATTTAAACTCCCAACCATCTCTGAAGATAGAAATAGAAAAGGGAACGCCCTGGGCATCCGCGAAGATCATTTGAACCATAGTCTCACACAGATAAAAATAGATGTAACTTGTACACAGACAGCGCAGACAAATTGCGGGCTAAAAGATAAATCTTTACGCCGGCACAAAGACAATAAAAAGGTCAGTTCTTTTTCCCTGTTTGGGGAGTGAGTGAGGGGGGGGTGGTATGCGTGTGTGAGGACAGCTTCGTTATGAGGGGGAAGCGAGTGACCTCACACAAAATGAATCACAAACCCAAAATTTAAGCGTTCACTATAAACAAACTGAAGAAAATTGAAATGCAGCTATTTACGTTATTTCAACTACCACATTGATTAAACCCTATAAATATGCACAGAATGTACGCAGAATAAATGGTAATAAAAAAAAAAATATTGCCAAATTTTTATAAAGAAAATCTTCTGGGGGTCAGAAATCTAAAACTGCCGGGTACTGTCACTTTGCACGCAACTTCAAAAAAACCAAATAACGGGGGATCCTATCCCCAAAATCCGTTATATGAACGATCGACCGGGAATAAAATATCCTGCTCTCTTCTGCCTATTTTTAATGGGCGCTCGAAAAATTCCCGAAGGTAAAATTCACGAATCAAAACAAATTTTGGGGGGGTACCCAAAACTCAACACTTCAAGAGGGTGAGAAAGGTTATTAAAAAGCAATAATGATTCTAGTTTAACCCTATCCACTTAATTAAAGGGCGAAACCCGGGGGCCCACCCGACTAAAAGGCAGCCAAACAACGAAAAACTTTACTCTCGAACGCGGAGCGCAGTCTATTGGGCTTTTACCAACCCCGGGGAAATATCGGGCATCCTGTGCACTATGATATGGGGGAAGATCCTCCTTACCCAAAATAATAAAATTTTTTACCTCTTCGCTCTAGCGCCGATAGAATGTCCCCAAAAAGCAATGTAAAAATGAATTTTGCTTCCAAATTAGGGGAACCAAGGGGCCTCTGCCCCTACCCACGCCCCCCGCCCGGGGAAAAAAAAAGTGGGGTCAGTCGGTCGGGGGGGGTTTTGGGAACGAAAAAAAATGAATGGTATTCGTGTAAGATAATCACGAACGCGTTAAAATTTGTTGAGATGAAAAAATAAATCTTAAAAACAGAGAAAAAAATTATTACTTACTAACGAACGATTTCATGTTTATTGATCACATACTCGATCGCACGGAAAAGCTCTGAGTGGGAAAAATAGTGAAACGTGCCATTTCTGTCCTTAGCACCTATTAACCCCAAAAAAAAACAAGGCTTAACACTTATGGGGGGAAAAGGGGGAAAAAATAGAAAAGGGGCCCCAAAAGTGTACTTACTGTTTTTTTTTTTTAGCCTGTCTTGAAGCGGGCGAGCGGATTTTTCCCTTCGGGGGTGGGTGTCCGTGTTGCATGCCAAAAGGATCAACGGCCCTCGGCCACCCCTTTGTAAAGGCCCAGCGTCTCTTACTGGCTGACAGGGACGCAAAAATCACTAAAGGGGGGAACCACGCTGACGACCTACGACTTGTCTAAAGGGTAAAAGCGCCGCGCGGAGGCCCCCTCAGCGCCCCCGGAGAAGGCGGGCTGACCTTACGCCTGGTATCTGGCTACGTACCCCCCGGAGGAGACGAGAGTGCCCTACCGCGTCGGTAGCTTGGCACGGGCTCCCCCGGGGGGAGGCGAGGGTGCCTACCGCGTCGGTGCTTCACAAAGAACTCCCCGGGCAAACGAGGGCAGATATAAAATGTGACCTCCGCCCTCGCTGAGCGGGTGGTTTTTATTTGGGACATTTGGATCCCGTGGAAAAAAGCCACGTGTCCACTGGTAATGAAATAGAATTATCCCATCCTTAACAAAATGAATTATCCCATCTTAGATTACATCAAACAACAAATATTTTATATGTTAAAATATATATAAATTTATATTATTATATTATAATATATATTTTATATAATTTAAATATAATCACCCCAATATTACTACAAACATAAAGATATATATTTAATAAAATAATATTATAATTTTTTATATGTTTTTATTTAATATATTTTATATATATATTTTATATTAATATATATATTTTACAACACACACACCTACTTACATATAATATATGTATATATAATAAAATTATAATAATATAATATATATATAATTATATATATATTTTATATATATATATTTTTTTACACCATATATTTATATTACAAAAAACAATATTTGAAATTTTTATATATATTAAAAATATTAATATTATAATTTTTATAAATATATATATTTTTATTATATATATTTATTTGGGATATATATATATATTATAATTAAAATTTTATATAATTTTATATATATAATAACCCCACACCCACACAACCCCCCCCACACCCACACAAAACCACACACAACACACCCCCACACACCACACACACACACACACACACAACACACACACACCCCACACACAAACACACACCACACAACCCACACACACACCCTATAAAATATATATTAATATTAATATAATAATATATAACAACCCCACCCCACACACATAAACACCACCACACAACACACACCTAATAAAATTTATATTAATTATTTTTTAATATTATATTTTAAAATAATATATATAAATTTTATTTAAATATATGATAAAATACCCTTTTTTAAAATATATATATAATTATTTTAATTTTATATAATATAATTATATACACACACCACACACACACACCCACACCACACATACATATATTATAATTATTTTCTATATATATATATATTATTTATAATATATATATATATATATGTATATTATCAATTTGTATATATAAAATATTTATGTATCACATCTTACATATTAAAATATATAATATATATATTATTATATTTTATTAATAATTTTAATCATATATATATTTATATATTATATTTTTTATTATATAATTATATTATTTTATGTATGTTATTAAACATAATATTATATTTTTTTATATATATTTAAAATTATTATTTATATTATATATATTAATTTAATATTTAATATTTTATATCCCTTTTATATTTCTATTTTCTTATTTAAAACTATATATTTTCTATCTTCTTTTTTTGTGTGGGGGTGTGTGGGTTTGTTGTTTTTGTGTGTGTGTGTGTGTGTTTGTGTGTGTGTTTACTTCTATTATATTTCTCTTCTTTCATCTATATATTATCTATTTTCTCTATATCCTTTATTTAATTTTTTTTCTTTCTCTTTTCTTTGTGTTTTTGTGTGTGTGTGTTGTGTTTTTGTGTGGTGTTTGTGTGTGTGTGTGTGTTGTGTTTTTTACATATTTTTTTTTTATTTTCCCCCCCCCACACCACCCCACCCCCCCCGCCCCCCCCCCCCCACCCCCCCCCCCCCCCCCCACCCCCACCCCCCCCCCACACACCCCCCCCATGCCCCCCACCCCACCCCCAATTTTTATTTTTAATATATTTATTTATTATTTTTTATTTTTTTTTTTTCCCTTTTTATTTTCTATTTTATTTCTATTTTTTATTTTTTTATTTTATTTTTTATTTTTCTATTTATTTTTTTTTTTATTTTTTTATATTTTTATTTTTTTAAATATTTATTATCTGTGTGTGTGTGTGTGTGCCTGTGGGGTTGGTGGTTGTGTGTGTGTTGTGGTGTGTGTGGTTTTTGTGTGGTGTGTGGTTTTTGTTGCGTGGTTTTGTGTGTGTGTGTGTTGTGTGTGTTTTAATTATCACAATATTTTATTTTATACACTCACACACCCCACCACCACCCCCCCCCCCACCCCCACCACACACCTTTTTTTCTATTTTTTTATTTTTTTTTTTATTTTATTTTATTTTTTTTTTATTTTTATATATTTAATTCCCCCACCAACCCCCACCACCCACCCCCACCCCACACCACCCCTTTTTTTATTTTAAAATTTTTTTTTTATTTTTTTTTTTTTTTTATATTTTTTTTTTTTTTGATTTTTTTTATTTTTTTTTTTTATTTTTTTTTTTTTTTTTTGTTGGGGGTGTGTGTGTGTGTGGTGTGGTTTTTGTTGTTTTTTTTTTCTTTTTTTTTTTTTTTTTTTTGTTTCTTCCCCTTTTTTTTCCCTTTTTTTTTTTTTTTTTTTTTTTTTCTTTTTTTTTTTTTTTGTGTGTGTGTTTGGTGTTGTGTTTTGGGGTGGTTGTGTGTGTTTTTTTTTTCTTTTTTATTTTTGGTGTGTGTGTGTGTGTTTGTGTGTGTGTGTTTGTGTGTGTTGTGTGTGTGTGTGTGGGGTGGGTTTATGTGTGTGTGTGTGTGTGTGTGTGTGGGGGTTGTTTGGTTGTTTTGTTGTGTGTGTGGTGTGTGTGGTGTGTTGTGGTTATTTTTTATTCTTTTTTTCCTTTTTTTTATTTTTCTTTTATTTTCTTTTTTTTTTCTTTTTTTTTTTTATTTTTTTAAAAACCCTTTTTTGTTGTTTTTAAAATTTTTTTGTGTGTTTTTTTTTTTTTAATTTTTTTTTTTTTATTTTATATTTTTTTTTTCCCCCCTTTTTTTGTGTGTGTGTGTGTGTTTTTTTTTATTTTCCTTATTATTTTCTTATTTTTTTTCCCCCCTCTTTATCTTATCTTTTTTTTTTACTTTCTTTGTTTGTTGTTCTTTGTTGTTGTTCCTTTTTTCTATTTTTTTTTTATTTTTTTTATTATTTTTATCCCCCTTTATTATTTTGTATTTTTATTATATCTAAGTTGGAAAATTCTATTTCTGTTCGGATGGGGATAATTCTTTTCTATTACCATGGCCACGTGCTTTTTTTTCCACTGACCCAAATGCCCCCAATAAAAACCCCCCCCCGCTCAGGGGGGCGGGGGCCCTTTTTTATTCTGCCCTCGTTTGACCGGGAGTTCGGTAAACCCGCCGGTAGGTCACCTCTCGCCTCCCCCCGGGGGACCCGGCCCAAAGCTACCGACGGGGTGGGGTCACTCTCGTCCCCCTCCGGGGATACGTAGCCGATCCCAGCGCGCTAAGGTCGCTCCGCCTTTCTGGGGCAGCTGCCGGGCCCCTCCGCGCGGCGCTTTTGACCCTTTTAGAATCTAGCGTGTCGTGCGTTGTTCCCCCCTTTACTGAGTTTTGCGTCCCTGTCGCCCTGTACTAATTACGCATACCCTTTTTTAAAAAGTGGGGGCGCGAGGCCGTTGCTCCTTTTGGCATAAACCCGGACACACCCCCCCCGAAGGAAACCCGCCGACCGCTTCAAACATGCTAAAAAAAACACGTAAGTACACTTTTTGGGCCCCTTTTCTTATTTCTTTTCCTTTTTCCCCCATACATTGTTAACCCGTTTTTTTTTTGGGTTAATGGGTGCAAGGGACGAAAATGCACGTTCTCCACTATTCTTCCCCTCAGTCGCTTTTCCGTGCGATCGGTATGTGATCAAAAATAAATTCGTTCTTTATTTAAGTAATTAATTATTTTCTCTGTTTTGAGATTTATATTTTTTTCTCTGCAAAAAATTTAAAAGCGTTCGTGTTTTATCTTATCACAAATACCATTTCATTTTACTCGTTCCTAACCCTCGCCCCCGCCTGACCTGACCTCATTTCCCTTTTTTCCCGGTCGGGGGGGGTGGGGGGTCGATGACCACTTGGTTCCCCCCTAATTTGGAACAAAAATATCATTGTTATTTTCTTTTTGGTGCACTTCTATCGGCCTAGAGCAAACGGGTACAAATTGTTTTATTTGGAATAGCGTAGGTTTTCCCCCCATACATAGGCCAGGATTCCCCGATATTGCCCGGGGGTTTGCAAAAAAGCCTATAATCTGCGCTCCGTCTTTCGAGATAAAGTTTTCTTGTTTGGCTGCCTTTTAGTCGGTGTGACCCGCGGGTTTCGTCCCTTAATTAAATTTGGACTAGGGTTTAAACTAATCATTATTCGCTTATTATCACACCTTTCTCCCCTCTGAAGTCGCTTGCTGTTTTTTGGTCCCCCCCGCGTTTGTTGTTTGGAATTTAATCCTTCGGAATTTTTCACGCCCATTACAGATAGCGAAAAGAGCGGGTATTATATTCCGCTCGAGTCGCTTCAGTCATATAGGCTTTGGGTATAGGATCCCCCCCTTTTTGAGTTTTATTGAAGTCTGACGGCAAAGCTAGACATTCCTCGGCTTTTAGATTTCGACCCGAGAAATTTTCTTGATAAAAAATTTGGGGAAATTTTTTTTTTTTTGTCACCATTCATTCTGCGTTTCTGTCGCTTTATTATATGTTGAAATTTAAAAGTGGTATTGAAATAATCGTAAAAAAGCTGCATTGCTAAATTTTCTCGTTTTGTTATATAACCTAATATTCGTGTTTGTGATTCATTCCTGTGTGAGGGCACTCCTTTCCCCCTCTTTTAAAGATGCTTCACTCACACACGCATACACACACACCTCACTCATCCACAACAGGGTAAAAAAACTGACCCCTTTTTTTGTCTTTGTGCCGCGTAAAGTTTACTCTTTTGCCCCCTTTTGTCTGTCGCTGTCTGTGTACAAATTACATCTATTTCTTATCTGGTGACACTATGGTTCAAAAAGATCTTCGCGGGTCGCCGATGTCTTCCTTTTCTATTTTCATATCTATCAGGATGGTTGGGGATTCAATAGGTCTAGCGGGGCCGCTACTGACTTCCCCCTTCTATTTTCTTTTTTACCTTTGTGAAAATAAACACAAAATGAAAAAAAAAGGCGAAAAATTAAAAACCAAAAATTAAAAACCGTAAATTGTTTAATAACCCCGGGTATGGTAATTACCACCCCTCTTCTCTGTTGCCTTTCTTTTTCTCTTTCTCTGGGCCCCTTACTGTATGATCTGGCTCCCGACTTTATTTGCGTCGGGCCGACACGGGACCCAAGGGGGACCCCTTGGTGCTGTGAGAAGGGCTTTATCGAATCGCCATACCCACGGACCGATTTTCGTAGAAAAGGTACCATCGCCCCCAAAAGCTGTGCATAGGCGACGCCTGGCGGCGCCCGGGAGTCCTCACTCCAGGGGCTCGTACGCAGGGATAACCGCCCCGAGATGCGCCCCGCCCCGACGCCCGTATCCGACAAAATTACGAGGACTGTGGAGCGGGAAAGGGCCTGGGCAGATCTGTGAGGCGTGTGGACGAGGGCGCCGCCGGTTAGGCCCGGGCCGGACTACAGGGGCAAAACGAATCTGAATCAAGGAGACCTGTGCGAGCTTTCGAGGGCTGTGGATATCGAGGGCAGCAGATTTCCCAGGCCAGGAGGATGGGACACATGGACGGCAGCCCCCAATTGAACCAGGGCAACGCACGAGAAAGGACGACCACCAAATTGGTCACCCTTGAGGCGCCTCGAGGGAGGGGCGGTAGGTGGCCGAGCAATTAAAATTGGGTAAATTTTATTTCTGTTACAGGAGTGGTAATTTTTTTCTATACAGTGGGCCCCGTGCTGTTTTCCCGGGATCCAAAAGTCCCCAAAAAAGAAAAAAACCCCCTCGCAAGGGGGGGTCCATTTTATATCTGACCTCGTTTGACCGGGATTTGTGGGGAACCCACGCGGTAGGGGCACCTCTCCCTCCCTCCGGGGGGGTTCTGTCAACGACCCGCCTAAGGCAGCTCCGCCCTCTCTCCGGCCTGCCGTGACCTCCGGCCCGGCCCAATAACTAGACATGTCTTGTGTTTTTTATACTGCGTGGGATCAACTTAGAAATAAAAGATCCGGTCCCTTTTCCTTTACCCCGACACTTCCTCCAACCCGTAGGGGCTGACGCCCCCTCCGCCACGTCCCCCCCACAAGACCCTTTTAATCTAAAGTGTCTGTTCCTCGAAAAGCTGAAAACAATACGAGTTTTTTCCCCTGGACCTGCCAGATAAAAATATGGTGTTCTAGTATCTTCAAAATTTGAGACCATTTAGTATATATATGGTGTAAGTAATATTGAATATGTGTGTGTTTGTTTATATAATTAAAATCTTTTTATTATATAAAATATATTATATAAATATATATATATATATATATATATATTTAAACAAAAAAATATATAATTATTTTTTATATATAATAATATATAATTTATTTATTTTAAAATTTATTTTATATATATTAAAAAATATGTATATATATATCTTTCCTTTTGAGCGTCTCGCTTAAAATAACAATGTTGTTATCTGGAAAAGAAAGAAAAGACAGAAAAGAGAAATGCTGAGCGTTTGTGTATTTAAAAGAAGCATCTAAAGTCACATGCCGAAGTCAGTCCGAAAGGTTGCTTGTTTACTCAACTGAACAATGGCTAAAATTATCAAAAAAGTATAAAAAGGAAACCAGTTTACGTGTTTTGTCTCTTAATGATGGAGTTATTTTCTGGAACAATTTAATGATACTTATAGAAAAAAAAAAAATATAATTAGATAAAAATATAGATAAAAAATATTATAATAATAATATATACATACACACTGAATACGATCTCTAGCTTTTTTTTTTTTTTTTTTTTTTAGACTGAACTATTTTACGTTTCTCTCTTAAAAAATCGCTTCTTCATATTTATACACCCAACCATTTCCTATTAAATGAAATCGGAGAACGAACAAAAATCGTAAGCGAAGAAACAAACGAAGGAGAAAAAGAAAAGAAGATTAAGAAGATAAAAAAGAGTAGTTATAAAAAAGTGATAATGATGAAGATGATGATAACGTTGATAAGCAAGTTCATGATGACACTATAATGAGCAGGAAAAGGAGAAA
>NC_051421.1:32080962-32091944 GCF_015228065.2 Penaeus monodon | reverse complement strand
ATAGAAGGTGAACGATATAAACAGAGTAAAGTAAAAAGTTGAATTAACGATTTCGCTTCATCCCCCTCTCATAAATTATATATATATATTTTTTTATTGCTTACAGAGTACCACAGAAAACACACACACACACAACACACACACACACACACCACACAAACACATATATATAATATATATATATATATATATATATATAATATTATATATATATTTTATATACATATATATATATACATATTATATGTATATATATACATATAAAATTAAAAATATATATATTATATTAAATATTATATATAATATATATATATTATTATAATTATATATGTGTGTGGTGTGTGTGGTGTGTTTTGTGTGTGTGGGGTTTTGTGTGTGTGTGTGTGTGTGTTTGTGTGTGTTTGTATGTATTTGTGTGTGTATGTATGTATATACATTATACATACATTTTTATATATATATATAATATATATATATATTATATATTTTATATATTTATTTTGTGTATTATATTGTTATATACAACTTTTTTATAAACACCATATATATACATACACATATACATAATGTTAATTTTTCAGCATAATTGAAACCTGCATTCTCAAAGACATCCCAGGAAGCGATCATGGCAAAACCGGGAGACTGACTGAAACTACAAAATATCAATAACAAGGATGAATACGGATCATTGGCCGAATGCTCTTTCTAAACCAGGGTCGCATTCCACAGGAACCCCAGGGACACGAAGTAAGAATCATCTCAAGCACTTGAAAAAAATGCTGCTTTTAGTCTAGTGATGAAGATGGGAAGAACTATTTGAACGTTAAAGTTCTGTGTGTTTCTTTCAGTGTTTTTTATCTTCGCAGTCATAAGCAAGGCTGTTGATCCCTTTTAACTTTTTTGAGGGCTTGATTTTTAAATGTAAAACTTTGCATTATAATTGTATACTTATTATGCGATGATGTGGCAATTGCGTAATTAGCTATAAAAACATAACGGCACTAACAGTATGTTAAGTTATTAATCTGGAAAAGTGTATCCATCAAAATTAAAAAACAAGTTTACAATAAATTAATAAAATAACGCATTTACGCACTAACATGAGCAAGTAATTTCATTTTGTTCAATCTTTTATATACCACCCTGGCTATCTGCTAAGACATAAGTTAAGTTAAGTAAGTTTATTTTACCACCTGGCTATCTGACATAGTTTGTTTAGTTTAGTCCTTTATTTACCACCCTGGCTAACTGCCAGGCGTGGGCAAGCTGTGGTACATTTGATGCTGGTTAAAAAACATATACTGGTATTACATTTTAATTTTAGGCTATAACATTATTATGATAAGTACTATATCAATTACAGAAAGGAACAATTACAGTCGTTTATCTACTCATCTGCCACGCCGGCGTACAGCTTGGGCGTTTGGAAAGGCATTGCTACATTGATATGCAGTCATGTGATGCTACATTCCAGATTTAGGATATAATATAAGTATATCTTCTAAGACATCAGAGGATATGAAATAGTTACATGTTCTCCATACCTCAAGCTAGGTGGCCTGAAAGGCTGTAACACATGGCACTCTGAGATATAATGTACAAGCGTTCGCTTTATTCTTCATTACACAGTTTACACTTAGTTTCTTCGCCATTACAAACTATACTGAGCTGCCATACAATCTAAAACCCAAGCCTGTTTCCCTTGCGGTCACAATATTACACTGTCTTGTTCTTGTTTTATATAAACCATAGGTGAATGAATCTTGCCTAAACCGGTCATAATGCTTTATGCTACAGCTTTCGGGGCGTTTGAGAATTAAATTAACTCAGTCAAGTCCTCTTTAAAGGAAGCTTTAATTTTGTAAAAAATCCTGGAAATAGGTAACCCCAAGATCTATATCCACACTTTGCTTGTCACATGCTGACTTTGCCAGGCGATCAGCATGATCATGCCTGGGGATCCAACATGCGATGGAATCCACACAAAACGTATATCATGGCCTGTTCTTTTCCCACGATACACGTTTATCCTGATGTCATTTGCGATATTAACTGCACCTTTGCCCTAGAGTGTTCTAAGACCTGGAGAGCACTCTGTGAATCACAGAATATTACGACCCCTTGAGCCTTAATTCAATAGAAATTCGGTGGCCATGAGCATTCCTGCCAACTCAATTTGCGTATGCTAGCCCAGTTATGAACCCTCCTACAACCCCGGTCTTTAAGATATTGTTTTTATATCACAAAAGCACATCCTGACTCTACTCCCAGACTGCAAGGACCCGTCAGTGTAGCATTCATATGCATTGGGATAAGTTTCAAGATGCTCATTTATAATTGCAAGTGCATACTGTTTAAAGGGTATAGCAGGGGGGACACTGTCTTTTTTGGGGCAGTCGTATAATATATACTTAGGTCCGACATTTTCCACGGGGTACAGAACGTCCATGTAGGGTCTTAGTTAATGGAAATGTTCAGCTGAGCTAATTGTTTACTTTGTTACTGTATCCATGGATTTGAGTAAGAATCGGTGTTGTCATGCAAAGGTAGCTCCACGTTCTGTTTTTAGTTGTTTTTTGGAACTCTGTACAATGGAGGGGTTCTCTAATTGATTTGACCCCAAATGTGGTTTTTAAATTATATAATATTCTTTCGTAAACAGAGGGTAAGTTTAGTTCGGTTCTAATATTCCCACAATTCTTGTTGTTCTAGGGGCACCAAGAATGATCCTCATGCTTCATTTTGTATATGTTCAAAACTAGTCAACCTCTGATTCCTTTACAACACTAGGTGCAATGCATGATAATCTATGACTGACCGTATGTATGACAAGAAAAAGAGCCCTTGAATATTGACATTGATACCATTGTGTTTGCCAAAAAGTGTCCTAAGTGGCTTCAGCCGCTCCCACAGCCTTTTCTTCAGGTTTCTGATGAACTCTGCATCATTAACAATCACCCCAAGGTATTTGTATTGATGGCAGAGATCTAGCTCAATGTCTTTTTATTTTGAAACCTTGGCAGAGGGATTGGTCTTTGGGTTAAGAGCCTTGTTTTTTTCAAGTCGAGATTATCAAGCCACACTCAATAGCCCTTGTTTGAGAGTATATCTAGAATCTCTTGCATTCTTTCCTCGGATGAGGATTTAATGCAAATATCATCGGCATAGCAAATAATGGAGTTGTTTCCCTCAAGTGGTATATCGCCTAGTAATCTATGCATTAAAATGTTAAATAGAATGGGGCTAAGTACACATCCCTGAGGTGTGCCGAGTTCAAATACTTTTGTATGAGTACTCTTAATACCCCTGTAGAGTACCTGAGCCGACCGATTCGATAACAGTTTTCCCTGAATACCAAAAGTAGCTAGTTGCTCAAGAATTATTTCTCTGTTTGCAATATCAAAGGCAGATTTAAGATCAAGAAATACGGTTTGCATGCCTGGGTTTGTGTTTGTTAAGTATTCTGCAAACACAGTGCTGACTGCTATGCCCTGGGAGAAATCCATACAGTCTGGGGATAACTTAGCATTTATGTGATACATAACCCTGTTCAGTATTATCCTCTCAAGTACTTTGCACAGACAGGAGGTAAAGGGAAAAATGGGCCTGTATTTGTCAGTATTAGGTTTAGGTAGGAATGATTAGGCTTTTAGTCCAGGAGCTTGGGATGATTCCTTGTGATAGGCTGAGTCTATACAGGTGCAAAAGTGGGTTGCCTGGTACCTGAGCAAAGTGACGAAGGACGCTGTAAGTAATGCCATCTTCGCCAGGGGCGGTTGCCTTACCTTTTCAGAAGGGGCATTACTTAGTTTCCCACTCGGTTTATTTCGGCAAAGTCGGAGGGTCAATAGCAGCAAAAGCTACTGCTATATTAAAGTTCCGATCTATTTTCGACTTGTCTAGTTGATCTTTTATCCCTTGGGGGAGTGAGCTTAGCGAGAATTCCCGGCCCCTGCTCTAGCAGCATATTAGCCTGCTCTTGTGGACTGTGGAACTGCGGGTGTTGTGAGAGTTTTACTTGTCAGCCTATTAATTTTTCTCCACATGTCAGCCACAGAGGTTTGACTTTTGATACCTTGCAGAAATTTTTCCCCAGTGTTTACTACGAATCTGAGTTTTTAATTCCCTGAATTCCTTGTTGGTTTTAAGAAACTGCGGAAGATTATCTGTCGTCTTACTATCTTATAACAATTATAAAGTCCTGGACCCGTTTATTTTCCCTTGGCCCCAAAATTGGGTCATTGATCCACCCCGGTGCATGGGGGGGGGCCCTGGGCCATCTTTTTCTTCAGAGTTTTTTCGTGAACAGACCCATGTGTTATAGTAGTCAGTGCAACTTTAATTAAATCCTGAGAAAATTTTTCAACAGTTGTTATTTCATGGGTGTTATACCAGCCCATAGACCCGTGCCTTGAAGTGATGCTCCGGCCCGGCGGGATAATTATTCTGAGCCTAGGTGTTTTAGGGGCTGAGTCGCTGTCTACAGTATAGTCTGTTCGGATTGCAAAGTGGTCACTAACTAACTCTCGTACCAGTGAAGTACAGACATTACCATAAACTAAATTTTTGCCAAATACGTAGTCAAAAACCTGCCACCTCCCAAATAAGTCTCTACTTCTTGTGTCATATACTGTCAGTGATCTACTATTGATGAAATGCTTGAATTTTTTCCCCATTACTATTACGCTGGTTGTCTCCAAAGTGTGGATGCCTTGCATTGAAGTCGCCCAGCATAACGTGCCTTGGTTGTGAATTTTGGGAGAAAACCCTAGCCAAAAATTTAGAGTATCTGGCATATACATTAAAACAGTGAAAATACCCAGAGGCATCTGGTTTTTTTAGATGATGAAATTGAACATCAGTGTTCCTGGGAAATTTTTTAACTAATTTATGTGGCAGTGTTACCTTCACATATGTCAACAATCCAGTCATGGCTGTATTCACATATGAATAATACCCCTTAAGTTTTTTTTTTTTTTTTTTTTTTAACGGTAGGTTCATGTCTGAGCCGCCGTGGTCACAGCATGATACTTAATTGTAGTTTTCATGTTGTGATGCTCTTGGAGTGAGTACGTGTAGGGTCCCCAGTTCCTTTCCACGGAGAGTGCCGGTGGTTTACCTTTTAGGTAATTATTCTCTCTATTTATCCGGGCTTGGGACCAGCACTTGACTTGGGCTGGCTTGGGCCCCCCAGTGGGCTAGGTAGGGCAATCAAGGTGAAGTTCCTTTTCCCAAGGGAACAACGCGGCGGTCGGTGACTCGAACCCTCGAATTCAGATTGCCGTCGTGACCGTCTTGCGTCCGACGCTCTAACTATTCGGCCACCGCGGCCTGACGATCATGGGCTTCCATGATTTTTTCTTAGCAATTTAGAGCGGTGGTTTGCCATTGCCTTCCGCCCGGTGTTTTTATCGAGTCACCATCTCTATTTACCCGGCACTGACATGACTGGCTTGGCCACCCAGTGGGTAGGCAGCATCGAGGTGAATTCCTTGCCTAAGGGAAAAACAACGCCCGGGGGTCGGTGACTCGAACCTTCGAACTCAGATTGCCGTCGTGACAGTCTTGAGTCCGACGCTCTAACCATTCGGCCACCGCGGCCCCACCCCTTAAGTGCAGGTGCTATTTTCATCTTAGCAGCGGCAGCAAAAGGTTCTTGCCGCATAAAATCAATATTATATTTGTGGATGTAAAAAATTTTAGGTCATTTAGCCTAGGCTTAATGTACGCATATTCCCCTGATATGATTTGATTGTGCGTTTATCCGTATGTGAATATTGTTTTAGTAGGCAACCTGTACTTCATGCTATTATATCCTCAAAATTACGAATTATAGATTCACATAAGAACATATAACTTTATGATTATGGATTTCATTACAGATGGGGATCGTGGACTGAAATTACTTTTAACCATTTTAAACATTTGGTCTTAGCTTGTTCCACTTCTCAGCACCCGTCCCTTCCGTTTTTTTTTGTCAGATGCACCTGAGGGGCTGGTTGCGTCACCTGGACTCGACGTCACAGGGATCCTGATTTTGTTCGTGGCTGCTGGTCAGCACCCGACACGCCCCCTCTGGTTATCAAAACTGGCGGTCTGACAGCGATTCTCCTCGCTCGTTTTTTTTATCACTAATGGTAGCACTAGTATCACGACAATGACAGTCACTTTTTTTTTTCATTTCCCGCTTCAGCGACGTTATTTCCATTAATTAAGTTATTGTTTTGGGGTTTCAGAGCTTTCATTTCCTTTAGAAGTTCAAGCACATTTACGTCGCCTTGGTCAACTGGCGTGACGTCACTTCTGTCACATTTGGTTTTGCGGGGGATTCCCCCGCCTGTCCTGCGGTTCGTCCCTGCCTGAGGGTGAGGGGCGGCTGCCTCGGCTGTCGCCTGGGGAGGGAGGGGGGCGGGTTGTCTTCAGTTCAGAGAGTATGTCAGCTTTGCGGCCCGAGATACCCTCTGTGAGGATCAGCATCAAACTTGTCCACCTTCTCCTCCAGCTGCGCAAAAAATTGTCGCGTATTCGGTGGCCTCTTCCAACCCCCACTCGCTGGCAGCCGCGGGAAATCTCTGCGACTGGTGACGTCACACAGGCAAAGGTCGGGCGCTTCCCCGGCACGGCCTGGTCGCGGGTTGGGTTGGGAGGGCCGCGCTGGTCATCGCGGTCGGTGCTGGTACCACAGGGGGTGGGGGGAGGGGACAGGACAGGGAGGGCCGTGCACCCCCAGTGCCAGCAGTCACACCTGTCATCCCCCCCAAACCCGAAGCATGATGGGACAAAGACTGGTGCATCTGCATACCCTCTCTCCTTCTGCAGCACTGCGAGGGAAATCCTTGGCAGTATGTTGGTCCCCCACATGCTGCACAGCGTGCCTTGCCCTTTTCAATACTTAGCTACATGGCCACTTTCCCATGCAGTTATAGCAGATCACAGGGGATGCCCTCCACGGCCGCACGTGGTGGCGGGCATGTATTTTCCGAAGAAGTGGTATGTACTTGGGGGTGGTTGCTCTCCTTTCCATATAATCGATGCGGTTCAATGGTTGCCCATCCTTGTGCACTCTTATGGCCTTGTGCTCCCTCGAGTGCATACACATTTCAGATCAAGATCCTTGTTGTAGTGTGTCACAAGGTATTCATCATATTTTTTCTCTTTTTTGCGGTTCATCCCCATAGTTTGAAGGTAATACCTCCAAATTTATCCTTTAATAAAGTTCGTCAATGTATGTCTGCTGCGAGCGAGCGACATACCATACGGTGAGGAGAGAGTGTCTCCTCGCACCAAGGTCGAGGGGGGTGCCCCCCAGGGCCGGAGGGTCGTTTCCGAGGTCCTGCAGCCATTTCCCTTTTTTTCGATTTTCGTTGTGCCTTCAGGGAAGGCGAGGCGGACGTAATTCCTCTTTGTGCCAGTGGGGTCTTACTGGCATTGTCGGGCTTTCTTTTTTCTTTGCTTTCGACTTCACTAATGTGAAGCCGTCACTTCCCTCCTTCAGGATCACCTTTAGTGCATGCCTGTTGCATGGCAATGGATTTTAGTGGGACTTATCCACTGAACTAAAGGATGAAGCGCATTCTTCAGCCCCGGGAGGGGTGGGACAGTTTATCCTCCCGCTCCTCCCCCTCATGTTTACATTGCGGTTTCCCCCCATCGTGGGGGTGACCGCAGCGCCTTGCCCACCCGGCTCGCCCGCCTCGTGGCAGGTGATATATAGCGCTCGGGACAACGGGGCACTCACCTCCAACGGTTACCACAGCAGTACTTGGCACTCGGTAGAGGAATTATTTCAAATTCTCGTACAATCTAACTATTAGCACATCACTATTGTCATGTCACTGACTTGCGGATTATATGAGCACCAATGTTCATGAAATTTCCTTAACAATTTTTTTGTATATGACGCAAGAGGTTCGTGTGTAAGGGGCGAGGGCACCGGAGCACGGGCACCACACGACCTCTCCGTATGAGGTCACGGTGTGTACTGCTATCTGACATAAACAATTAAATGTGATGCGGTGGACCCGTAGATTTTAGCCACTTCGCAGGTAATTTAATGAATGAGTGGATTTTAGATGGAGGTTTAGTATTGTACAACTTGCTCTTGTATAACCTGTCTCCATTCATAACACAAGGAGAATTGAGGCCTCTTTATGGCGTGTTTTCTTCCCTGTTTTCCATTCTGTATCGTTTCATGGAGAGTAATCTTAAGAGCTAAAGCATATTGGATTATTAGACTTAGAATATTGAATAGAATATCAGCTTCGTACTGCCAGCTTAATTAATTTTCTCGCGTCCATGAGTGGAAATATATCTGTTTCATTCAATGGTTTACTGCCAAGGCGTTTGAGTTTAAGCTGTTTGAAACTAAACAAGTTTTCAGTTTACTGGGAGAATTTATCCTAATTTATTTTATCTTTTATATTTTACTTATTTCCTCACTATTCCTATCATTATCACTATCTCTGTTTTCTCACTATTCCTATCACTATCACTATCTCTATTTTCTCACTATTACTTCCGTGAAGGATCAGAATTTTATTAAAGAAAGGAAAAGAAGAAAGAAGAAAAAAGAAAGAGACCTTTTATATATTTATTTATTTATCATTATTGTTATTATTTCATTATATCCTTTTTCTCACCAAATCCGTTTAATACTTTGCATGGTCTTTGCTCCCGACCTACATAATGATATTTCTGGAAGATGAAATACGAAAAAAAAAAAAAAAAACATATGCTTGAAATGAAAAAGCAGTTAAAAGTGGAAATGTGCCTGAAAGATTTAGCTTCCCGTCCACACGGTATTTCCAGCAGCGAAATCACACAAAAAAAATATTTTGCTTTGAAGTTGAAGTTTCCAGCATCTCGCGACACAAACACTCACACACACACATACAAACACGCACTAATGATGTTGATATTCTACCTTTTTCTCCAGTAAATATAGTTTTCTGCTTTGGGCATAATAGCGAGGCAGCGGTTGCGATAAAGTCTGAAGTTTTGTTTTCCATGTTTATGAAAAATGTAATTCTGTTAAAAGTAAATTGATGATGGTATAAAGAAAGAAAGAAGAAGAAGAAAGAAATAATTGCAGTATTTAAGGATTTATTTTGTAAGTAACTAGCTTTGCTCCTACTTAATAGCACTCTAAAATGTTAGATATACTATTTGATTATAGGGAGGATGTTAATGCATCATATATATATATATATATATATATATATATATTATATATATATAATATATATATATATATATAATATATATATATATATATATAACAATAATATATATATATATATACATATGTTATATATATATATATATATCATTATATATATATATACTATATATATATATATATTATATATATATATATAATATATATATATATATATATAATATATAGAAGAGAGAGAGAGAGAGAGAGAGAGAGAGAGAGAGAGAGAGAGAGAGAGAGAGAGAGAGAACCTGAAAGCGATTTTGTAAATAACTAAAGAGAGAGAGAGAGAGAGAGAGAGAGAGAGAGAGAGAGAGAGAGACAGAGAGAGAGAGCAAGCAGGCATCAGGAAAGCCATTACTGAAGGATTTTGACCCATGGATAATTATTGTATTTCCGGAATGCACAAACATGAATCAGATGCAACTGTGTCTAATTTTGACATCGGAGAATAATAGTAATAATAATTTAGGGTTTGGTGACAGGCTCTTTTGACTCCGGTCAAATTACGGCTGCCTAGATATTGTGCTAACCCTGCTAACCCCTCTGTGCAACGAGGCAGTGCAAGGTTTGGAGACAAGTTCCTCCCTCCGCCTATACACACAAGGAGAACCAGTGCATTATATCAACAATGATACTTTTTGAAGAAAAACATTTCTACGACATTTCTTTCGCAACATCAACTACCATTGTTTACATATTTACAATCTATTAAGGATATCTGAAACACCAGGCTTGACAGCTTCGAGTGATAATAGACATTTTTTTCGGTTCCTATACGGGAAATGAAGACGCCACAAAACAGAATCAGCCATCGAATCACGTAGCATTTCCTAGTCACCAAAGCAAGGATATACATGGTAATGAAGAGAAGCAGGGGGATGAGAGAGAACGATAAATCTGAATGGAGAATGCAAGGAAATATTTCGAGTAAATGGAAATGTTGAAAGATTAACACAATCTTGGAGGAAATAAGGCTCTTATCGAACAGCTAACCTATTAAGCATATCAGAAACACCAGCCTTGACACCTTCTATTGATAACAGATATTTTTTTCAGTTCTAAGACGTTAAATTAAGAGGCTACAGAGCACAATCAGCCTAATCACGTAGCAAATCTTGGACAGCTAACCCCGGAGGTCGCTGATGAGGGAGGGGGCGAGGGGGGGGGGGGTAGAATCCTTTACAAAAGAATCGAACGCGATTCTATGTTTTCTTTTTCTGAATTTTAGATTTTTTTCTGCCAACAGGAATGTTTGTCTTTCAATCACTTTTATTATGTTTCATTAAAATAATTTTCCTTCCACACCTCAACTATTCTAAGAATGGTATGATCCAGTCCAACATTAAAGGGTAATTTGCGACATTATAACACGGCTTATAATACAAATCGTATAAATCTCTTTTACACTTAGTGAAAAAAGAAAAAAAAAGTCAATAAAATGGCAAATGATAAAAACCTTGATGTCAAAATATTCTCAAACTGTTTGACGCAAAGTAAAAGCTTAAAAATCAATACATTTTTTTTAAATCACAAATACCCGACCAAAGGATAGTATTTCTAGTATACACAAGCAAAGACAAATTATTAGCCAACAAAGACTCGCCTTATGTACGTGCTTGAACAACCTTGCATGAGTATACAAACAGGCACTTATTGACACTACATATTTTCTCCTGGGTGAATGTAGATCTCTACTAATAGCGGTGACAGTGTGAATTTTATAGCACTATAGACTATGACTTTTATTTGACATATCGATTTT
>NC_051421.1:32070679-32080862 GCF_015228065.2 Penaeus monodon | reverse complement strand
AATAAGTGGAGAACAAGGCAAACCAGGCGCGGGGTTGTGAGTTGCTGTATTTTACCAAAGGGGATTTCGGTCATTACCAAAGGGGAGTCGTCATTACCAAAGGGGAGTGGGTCAGTGGTTGTGAACCCCAGAATTTCTCACGTATTACTCTTAATCACTGCTCTTTATTCCCTTATAAAACCACTAATCCTGTGCATCTCTTTTCAGTTGTAAAGTCCTGGTTGTGCCTGAGCAAGGTAGACGATTACGTCTCCCGTCCATATCTGTCCCAAAATATCCTTTCAGGAGCTGATGGTGAGCGCCAGTCGCCGTTACACGCGACGCCGAAGCACGCCAACTCGGCGTTGGCGCGCTTTCAGGGGGAGGTGTTGTAGTGGACCGCCTGTGTACGTCCCCACGGTCCCCTACATATTCTTTCGTCTCCCCCCTTTTCGAGATGAAGGGCGGCGTTCCTCCTCGTTCCACGGAGGTGTCGCAGCCTCGTACGCCCCCTAGGTTGCCCAAAGCCCCCGTTTTTATCCCCCGGGGGTGAGGATGCCCGTCAACGGTGAGGAAGCTGCGGCAACAGAAAACGGGAAGCCACCTGGAGCGACTCACCTGCGCGGCCTCGTCACCCGTCCTTATATTTTATGCTTTGCTTTGGTGTTAGCTTTTTATTTTAGTATGTTTTAATATTTTAATATGTTTTAATAAACATTTTTACATCGTGTTTTAGACGAACCTTGGGAAAAGAGACCACCACACAGAAAATGAATTTGCAAAAACTTTTAATCTTTATTTACCTCATTATTATTTCATCTTAACTTTATTATGAATATTTTACATTTTATCTTTTTATATTTTTACATTTTTACACATTTTATGAACGATCTTACCATGTACATAATGGTTCTTTTTTTTTATTATTTTACTATTTTGTTTCAAGGAACTTTTATTCATTTTATGAAATAACTTTTTAAAAGTTATTTTAATTATTATGTAAAGAACATTTTAGTGTACAATGCAAGTTTTTTTTATGTGAGATTTTTTAGAACCAAACTCATTTTCGCGGGCCGAGGTGACAAGGAAAAGTCCCCGGCCCTTCAAGAAGGCAGATCGGTGTGACTGTGGTTGTGGTGCCCAAGATAGGTGGTCTCGGCAATAAGAGATAAGTGATTAAGTTTTTATATGTGAGAGAAGGCGGTTCTCGTTTTAATGTTTGTCTCGTGTTTTATTGTTTTATGTCTGTTTTTGTCTTTTGTGTTTTAGTGTTTGTTTTACTGTGCCGTATTTCGTTTTGTCCTGTTTTATCCTTGTTTTACAAAATAAATAGATAATATCATAATACCTTTTGATAAGTCCCTGACTCTATGTAAGAAGGAAGGCTGAATAACGCCTAAAACATATTCTATTCTAAAGCTAAACGGCCAACAATCAAAAACCCTAAAGTATAGATGAAGCATCTGTACACGCCTCTCCTCGGGATTTCAACCACGCCTACCTCACTTCGGCTCATTTGCACAACTACACTTCACACACATACATACGCACACCACTGTCGCTCCTTTCCACAATTCCTCTAACATTGCATCCCTTCTTACAACATACACTCGTTCCCGAACGTACCAATCGGGTGGTGGCAGTGACCTCATTTACACCCTTTTAATGAGCCTGGGGGATGTTGTAATTAATGAACACAACAACCCGTACCCCCATTTTTGGCGGCTAGCGGTGGGACGCGATAGTTTGGCTGTTTTGTTTACCAACAGTGCTTGTGCTAATTTTGTTTACCACCGAGGTGATTAGTGCGATTGTTTTACCTTACGTAATGTTTTGTCATATTGTCTTGTAACTTTAAAGCGTGAATTTTAACGTTTATTATACGTTCAGGGGGAGGAGAGATTTGCAAAATCAGTGTTTAGTTTGCCTTTGCCTTATAAGTTCAGAGGGATAATTATACAGGTTTAAGGTCGCGGTCTTAATTGTTTTAGTGTGTAAGTATTTTATGAACGAGTGGCTTATTGTATTTTATTAACGTGATTATGGGGAAGAGAACACGTCGCAACATGGATACCGAGTCAGGAGCTGGACCGTCGGTAGCTCACGATACTTCGAGTGGCAGTGATTTGCCAGGGATGAGTCGCGAAATGAGCGCCGCGGCGGCCGAAAGAGATCCTCCGACGCGCGAACCACTGGATCTCTCGATGTACGAGGAACTTTCACAGCGGTACCAGCAATTGGCTGAACGATTTGTTGTGGTACAGGAGCAGTGTACTAGTTTAGCACGTCGAGTAGGCCAGGCAAATTCAGAGGAAGCCCAGATTGCAGGACCCCATGTAGAGTATATTTCACATAGAGAGTCGGTGCCGCCTTTTAGAGCAGAGATTCCCGCATCACAACCACTGAAACGAAATCAAGAGGTAGAATCTTGGATACGGCACGTCGAGAATGCCACTTATCCGCATAATGATGCCGCGCTTATTCGCGCTGCGAAAAGTTCATGCCGAGGCACAGCAGATGTCGTTGTAAATTCGCCAATTTTTGACGGGATAAATTCATGGGAAGACTTTAAGAGTAAATTAAGGGCTAGATTTAGGGGTACATGTTCCTCTACAGATTTCTTCAGGCATCTTAATGATTACAAATTAGCCCCAGGTCAGGCACCCGCTGATTTCTTTGTAATGATTGAAACGACCGTGTATCAGGGAGTAAGAGATTATCCCCGAGCGATGGGCGCTCCAGACGAAGTCATGCGCAGAATCTTTTTGCAGGGACTTCCAATTTGGTTACGGGAAGCAATCGTGTTGCATGATGAGGGTCCGCTTCCGCAGTTAGTAGATGCCACGCAGAAATTTTGGAGCCTCCGCACGAGTGGTGGATCCGTCGAAGGACCGCCCACGGTCATTGATAGTTCTGTGCGCGAAAGTAATGCAGGCACCCCGCGTGATTCTGTGCGTTACCGTGGCGATAGTCCGCCTCGCCGCCGTTACCCGTATACCAACATGCAAACAAACACCCGGGATTCCAGGGAGAGGAGAGTGTTGCCAGATGTAAGATGTTTTAAATGTAATGCGAACGGGCACATTTCACGAAACTGTCCCTTTTCGCAGGCCCACGGAAGGCAGCCGTTCCCATCCTCTCGTGAGCCACGTCAGACGGGAACCCGAGGCTCAAACTCCCGAGATGCCTCTGGTGGCGCCCGTGAGTGATGCGATTCGCTCCGGCAGACCCATGATTCGTATCGGTGTAAATGGTATTATTTGTAATTGCTTTGTGGACACGGGCTCAGAAATAACTTTGATATGTGAAAAGATGAAGGAGAAATTGAACTTAAAAGGGGGGATTCAGCCTTCCTTTAGATCGCTAAGAAGCGCGTCGGGCCATTCCTTTAGAACGACGGAGGATGTAAACCTTTCTTTTGTTCTGAGTGATAGTGTAAAATGTACCCATAAAGTAAATATTGTAAATGACACGGTATCCTTCCCGGGAGATATTTTGATCGGGATGGATTGGTTGAGGCGATTCAATTTTCGAATGGTAGCATATCATTCACCTGCCCGTAACTACATGGTGTTCAATGGTGTCCGAGTCAGAATGGCATTCACAGATTGTTCCTCGTTAGGTCTCTCGGAGATAACAGAGCGTCGTACGCAGAGTTCAGGTACGCGTTGTGCGTCCGCAGAAGGTATCACGCCGGTCTTTTGTGCCGAAACAATCGTGTGTCAGCCTGGGTCTGGAATGTTTATTACGGGTGTAGTTTCGCGGGACTTCCCAGCATCGATTGTTCAGGTTGCAGGAAAGACTGCAAAGGTGTTAATTCCGCGAAGTATTGTGCAGGTGACAGATGGTAGTGTGCCAATTTGGGTTGTGAATGATCGTTACCAACCAGTAATTTTTCCACAAGGGAGCTGCATTGCCCAGCTTGAAGCTGTTAATGAGGTTTATTCAAATAAATTAGAGGGTCATTCTACAGGTTATTTAGATTGCCAGCAATTGCAGGAGGATTGTAGAGTGCGCGATCTTAGTTCAGTGGGTACTGAAAGTTGCATCTCTCATGAGGTTGGTGGTTTGCCTCAACATCAAAAGCCAGATATCGACTTTAATGAGTTTATGGATGATTTTGATACCAAGTATGGTATATCAGATTTCGGGTATAATGATCAGGACTTCCAGATTTTTCCATCCACGAGTATGGGACGTATGTACGCTTCATTCGCCTTTCAGGTAAAGATTCCTTTATTCCTAAGGCAGATTTAGACCATCTCGGTTCGGTCAGACGAGCTCAGTTACTTGATGTGATAGACAGATACGCGGTCCTCTTTGATGAAGACGCCCCTTTAGGACGAATCCCCGGGATCCGTCATACGATTCCCACGGCAGACTGTCAGCCGACAAAAACGCGGCAATGGAGGCTGCCGGAAAGCGCTCGCGCTACAATCCGTGACGAGTGCGCCAAGATGTTGAGAGACGATGTCATTGAGCCATCCATGTCACCCTGGTTGTCTCCGGTCGTCTTGGTCAAAAAGAAAGACGGGGGAGTACGATTTTGCGTCGATTATAGAGGATTAAATCGTGTTACTACGGCAGATGCGTATCCGATGCCGCGCCTTGATCAGACTATAGATGAGCTTGCGGGCACTCAGTGGTTCACAGCCCTGGATGCCAGGTCCGCATACTGGACCATTGAGGTAGAAGAGAAAGATCGGCCCAAAACCGCCTTCAGCGATGGCTTCAGATTATTTCAATTTAAGAGGATGCCATTCGGGTTAGCAACTGCCCCCTCTACATTTCAGAGAGCAATAAATGCTGTACTGAGTCCGGTATTAGGTAAGCACGCCCTGGCTTACCTCGACGATGTAGTCATATACTCTTCCTCATTTGAAGAACATCTTGATCATTTAGATGAAACTTTACGTTTGCTATCACAAGCTGGTTTCAGGCTTAATGTGCAAAAGTGTCGTTTTGCAGTTAACACTTTTTAAATTTCTCGGTTTTCTTGTCACACCACAGGGTATCTTGCCTGATCCCGAGAAAGTAAAGGCTATTGCTGATATGAAACCACCGAAGACAGTAAGGCAAGTTAGACAGTTTCTGGGAGCCACAGGTTTCTTTAGGAGGCATATTGGTCATTATGCTTCGGTTGCTGCTCCAATCACACAGCTTCTAAGAAAAAACACTAAATTTAGGTGGGAGGCCAAGCAACAGCAAGCTTTTGATGAAATGAAATCTAAACTAACTTCAGCTCCAGTATTGAGGAAGCCTAACTTTAAGGAGAGTTTTGAACTGCATTGCGATGCTTCCGGTTTAGCCATTGGTGCATGTTTGATGCAAAGAAATGAAAAGGGAATGCCACAAGCAGTTGCCTACTATTCTCGTAAGTTGAGGGATGCCGAAAAGAAATACCCAGTAATAGATCTCGAAGCCTTGGCAGTAGTGGAAGCAGTTCGCCACTATAATCCGTATTTGTATGGCCGTCATTTCCAGATTTTCACTGACCATCGTCCGCTTGTTCATGTTTTCCGAAGGACGACTAAGTCGGTCAGAATGACTAGGTGGAGCCATGAATTATCGTTTTATAATTATGAGCTGAAATATAAGCCAGGTGCATCACATCATGTTCCCGATTTGCTGAGCCGTAAAGTTGCTAACATTGACGAGGAACTGAGCCCTCAAAGAGTTGCAGAGGCCCAGCGTAGAGACCCATTATGGCAGGAGTTGCGGGAGTATTTAGAGGAAATAAGGGTGCCAAGACGGAGATTTCCACTCCCTCTTGAGGAATTCGAATTAATGGATGGATTGCTGTATCATGTTAGAATCCTTCCAGAGCGGGTGCTTCAGCAATTAGTAATCCCTAGGTCTTTAAGAGATGTAGCTCTTCAGCTTGTGCATAATGACAGGTCAGCTGCACATCCTGGCATCTTCAGGACGTATTGCAGGCTGCGAGATAGATTCTACTTCCCAAAGATGCTTTCAGAGGTGAGAAGGTATGTCGGTTCCTGTAGGGAGTGTCAGAGAAGGAAAGGGGTCGGGTCGTCGGCTCCTTTGGCCTCGATGCCCGAGGTCACACAACCGTTTGATAGGGTCTCGGCTGATTTGATAGACATGCTGGGTTCTGCGAGTGGCCATCGATACGTTCTAGTCATTATCGATCATTTCACTCGCTATTTGCAATTGGTTCCTCTTCATTCTAAGAATGCAGAGACTGTAGCAGATGCTTTCGTGAGGGAATATGTTACTCTGTTTGGGCCTCCGAAAGCATTATTAACAGATAACGGGGCAGAGTTTATAAATGCATTATTTAGAGATGTTTGCAGGATATTGCAGGTAAAAACAATATATGCCACCGCTTACCACCCACAGGCTAATGGTATGGTTGAGCGCAGCAATCGTGTCATAAAAGATTCGTTGGCAACACTTGTGGATCAACACCCCAACGACTGGAACGATCTTCTGCCGTATGTAAGACTGGCACTGAACACGGCACTGCATCGCAGCATCAACCAAAAGCCCCTTTATCTACTTACAGGCAGAGACTGTTACTTCCCAGGAAATCTTACGAATTATGAAGATGCAGACGAGGATGCCGCAAGGACGTTGCGTGAGAGGCTGAACGACGCCCGAGAGACTGCAGTCCAGGTTGCAAGAGACTCCAGAGAAAGACAGGCGCGAGATCATGACAGGCGTGTGAGACGTCATGCAGGATTTGACGTGGATGACCTCGTCCTGGTAAGAGAAGTTCGTCTGAGGACGCGAGGCCCGAATGCAGCTTTGAGGCCCCGGTGGAACGGTCCCGTGCGAGTGCTGAAGATCATTGGTCCTGTGAACTATGTGGTGCAGAACCCGTACACTCTGCGGGGCGAGATGATCTGCCATGCGAATCGTCTACGACCATACAGGCCGAGGGCAGATTTGGAGTTTCCGGAGCCGCCACAAGAGGAAATGGAAGAGGATGCTGATGATCCAGGCCAGGCAAACGACGAAGTAGAGGAGAATGTCGGTGATCCAGGCCAAGTACACGACGAAATGGAGGATGATGCACATGACCCAGCCCAGGTCGATGGTGAAGGATCGGGAGAGGATGAATAAAGTGGAGAACAAGGCAAACCAGGCGCAGGGTTGTGAGTTGCATGTATTTTACCAAAGGGGAGTCGGTCATTACCAAAGGGGAGTCGGTCATTACCAAAGGGGAGTCGGTCAGTGGTTGTGAACCCCAGAATTTCTCACGTATATACTCTTAATCACTGCTCTTTATTCCCTTATAAAACCACTAATCCTGTGCATCTCTTTTCAGTTGTAAAGTCCTGGTTGTGCCTGAGCAAGGTAGACGATTACGTCTCCCGTCCATATCTGTCCCAAAATATCCTTTCAGGAGCTGATGGTGAGCGCCAGTCGCCGTTACACGCGACGCCGAAGCACGCCAACTCGGCGTTGGCGCGCTTTCAGGGGGAGGTGTTGTAGTGGACCGCCTGTGTACGTCCCCCACGGTCCCCTACATATTCTTTCGTCTCCCCCCTTTTCGAGATGAAGGGCGGCGTTCCTCCTCGTTCCACGGAGGTGTCGCAGCCTCGTACGCCCCCTAGGTTGCCCAAAGCCCCCGTTTTTATCCCCCGGGGGTGAGGATGCCCGTCAACGGTGAGGAAGCTGCGGCAACAGAAAACGGGAAGCCACCTGGAGCGACTCACCTGCGCGGCCTCGTCACCCGTCCTTATATTTTATGCTTTGCTTTGGTGTTAGCTTTTTATTTTAGTATGTTTTAATATTTTAATATGTTTTAATAAACATTTTTACATCGTGTTTTAGACGAACTTGGAAAAGAAGACCACCACACAGAAAATGAATTTGCAAAAACTTTTAATCTTTATTTACCTCATTATTATTTCATCTTAACTTTATTATGAATATTTTACATTTTATCTTTTTATATTTTTACATTTTTACACATTTTATGAACGATCTTACCATGTACATAATGGTTCTTTTTTTTTATTATTTTACTATTTTGTTTCAAGGAACTTTTATTCATTTTATGAAATAACTTTTTAAAAGTTATTTTAATTATTATGTAAAGAACATTTTAGTGTACAATGCAAGTTTTTTTTATGTGAGATTTTTTAGAACCAAACTCATTTTCGCGGGCCGAGGTGACAAGGAAAAGTCCCCGGCCCTTCAAGAAGGCAGATCGGTGTGACTGTGGTTGTGGTGCCCAAGATAGGTGGTCTCGGCAATAAGAGATAAGTGATTAAGTTTTTATATGTGAGAGAAGGCGGTTCTCGTTTTAATGTTTGTCTCGTGTTTTATTGTTTTATGTCTGTTTTTGTCTTTTGTGTTTTAGTGTTTGTTTTACTGTGCCGTATTTCGTTTTGTCCTGTTTTATCCTTGTTTTACAAAATAAATAGATAATATCATAATACCTTTTGATAAGTCCCTGACTCTATGTAAGAAGGAAGGCTGAATAACGCCTAAAACATATTCTATTCTAAAGCTAAACGGCCAACAATCAAAAACCCTAAAGTATAGATGAAGCATCTGTACACGCCTCTCCTCGGGATTTCAACCACGCCTACCTCACTTCGGCTCATTTGCACAACTACACTTCACACACATACATACGCACACCACTGTCGCTCCTTTCCACAATTCCTCTAACATTGCATCCCTTCTTACAACATACACTCGTTCCCGAACGTACCAATCGGGTGGTGGCAGTGACCTCATTTACACCCTTTTAATGAGCCTGGGGGATGTTGTAATTAAAGAACACAACAACCCAACCAACACCTCATTCATTACTTCCGCCTCACCGAGTGTTTTGAATTATTTAAGTTGGGTCTTGTCTTTTAAGAATATGACATTAAGTATTGGAATACAATCGATTTTATTATGTTTTTTTATTTATGTTTTATTATGTTCCTTTAGATTTTTTTTTATTGATTGTCTTTAATTTTTTTTTTTTATTGCTTTATTGTCAAATTATGAACTCGCGTTAAATTCCACTTACTATTTGCCAAATTATGACAAATAATCGAGCACAACAGTACACGTATCTCCATCTAAGTACTCCATTAAGAGTTAATCATAAACTACTTCGAATTATATATATTTTTCATCATACTTTCTTTTGTACGTAGTTTTTATTCATATGATGATTATTATCTGATCGACCTAGGAAAGGACTCTGATATCTACATTATAAATAAAAAGTTCTGCAGTTCAGGTCATCGCATAGTTCACGCAGAAGCGACCTGTGAAATTAAGGATATTGTGGAAACAGGTCAGCTACATGTATTACGCTGGGAAGGTATTCATTCTCATGCAGACCTTCTTCTACACGTGTCTACATTTGAACTTAGGCAAGAGCAATTCTTGTGAGCCGAAATCTGGCCAGTCACAAGCTTCCTTAATCAGCATGTAATCAGCATGTAATCAGTATGTAATTAACCTCTATAACCGCCCTTGGCTAAAATAACGAGCAAATCTGACTTTACATTTAGGCTCTTGTGGTTCTATCTGGTATTGTCTGCGAATAAAAAAAACGAATGACAAATATATCCTAAGGGAGAATAATGACAGCGATATTAACCATCGAAAAAAAAGTCGAAGGAACACTCGCATAACACAGTAAGTTTATTAGAATTATCTTTAACAATGATAACGCCCCTTTCGTCTGATTTTATCCCAGTGGCATGGAAATGAACCATTTTGATATTTCAGCTGAACCTCTCGATATAAAGACCAACATTTATTCAAGAACCACACGGCTTTGGAACATACAGCCACGTTTAATTGAAAAAAATTCTAAACACGCAACTAATGAAGATTTTTCAATATGAACGTCGTGAGTTTTATGTGAAATGCATGGATGGAAGGAATATCTGGAAAATTCAAATGATGATAAGCGTATTAATAAAAGCCAGTAATAATAACGATGCATCATGCAAAATGCAAAACGATTTAGCTTTATTGTGATAATCGAGAAAGCAGTTACACTCCAGCGTGGCATAGATTATGCTCATGTGAAAATAAAATTAATTGCATATTTCTGAATTTGATGTTTGTTGAGCTATGTCGCTGATTTGTTTACAGAATATTAAATATCTCATAACATTTATAAGGAAGGTATATAGAAGAGGTATGAATGAGAATGAATATCTTCATAATACAATATATTTCTGACTAAGATATATTCGAAACCGGTCAAATATTG
>NC_051421.1:32054973-32063079 GCF_015228065.2 Penaeus monodon | reverse complement strand
AAAAAAAAAAAAAAAAAATATAATATATATAAAATTTTATAATATATATATATTATATATATATATATATTTTATTTTAAATATTTTATATATATATATATATATATATTATATATATATATATATATATATATATATTTTATATATATATATTTTTATATATATATATAGATTATATTTATATTATATATTATTATATAAAATTATATATAAAATTATATAAAATATATATATATATATATATATATATATATGTGTGGTGTGTGTTTTGTGTGTGTGTGTTTGTGTGGTGTGTGTGTGTGTTGGGTGTGTGTGTTGGGGTGTGTGTGTTTTATATACTCCTTTAATATAGTAATATATATATATATATATAATAATATATATATATATTATATATATTTTAGATATATACAAATACTCACACACACCGCAACACACGCATTCCATCTAGCTTGCAAAATATCCTCATTAAATCATCACCGTCATGAATAATACAGTATACATTGAACATCGAATTCGCCTTCCCATTCTCTTCCAGTTTCAAACCAGGCAAAGGCTCCGCACGCTCATTATTGAGAGGCACTCGTTTATATTTTGACTTCCTATTTGGCGAAGTCATAGGAAGTGTAGCCGGCACTTTAAAGTCAGGGGAAAGGAGGCTGAATTTGGCCAAGTGTACACGGGGCTCCGTGTGTTTCTACCTGTTGCAATCACTCTCGACATTTTTATCACAGATTCTGCCATTTACTTTTGCAAGTGTTTCTATATTTTTTCTCTCTCAATATTAATTTGTGTTTTTGTCTCCCTTCTACTATCATTGTCATATCATTTTAAAATACCCCTTACTTTTTTTTTGTTGTTTGAATGTCTGAATTTTGAATCATGCAGAGACAAAAACACAGAGACAAAGTCAAAAAGTGAGCATATGATTTTTTGAACAAAGAAACCCATCAAACTATAAAAAGGGTTGGAGAGAAAGTACCCCTTGCACTACCAGATTACAATAATGTGCAAAAACTCTCGCTTAGTAGTGTATTCAAGGAAGTCTAATATATGAAAGTATGTGATCAAACACAACACAAAAAACATACACCAACACACTCACACACACACACACACACACACAACACACACCACACACAACACACACACAACACACACACTTTTATATATTTTTATATATATATATATATATAATATATAAAATATTATATATTACTAACAAAATTGCAAAATAGTCCTTACATCACTATTTTATACAGATTCTGTATGCAACTCACGTGCAAAACCAACAGCTCCAGCATATGTCTCTAACCCGTCCCCCATGCGGTGCGTTTTCTTTTATATCCAAATTGAAAGGAGACGAAAAGGGGAGAAGCAGGAGGGGAAAAGGGAAACCCAAAAACGAGGGAGAAGGAAGGGAAGGAAATGGGAAAGGGATAGGAGACAATAGAGGAGAAGAGAAAGCTGTTTGGCGATGTTGGATAGCAAAGCTTGTAATTTTATTCCCTATTATTTATGCTATTGGAACGTAACTATATAGCTTTAAGGGTTTGGCTAATAATCTGAGGTAATTATCAGTTTCATCATAAATGAGTTACGGGTGCATTACTGCTATTTTCTCTCTCTCTCCCCCTCTCTCTCCCCTCTCTCCTCTCTCTCTCTCCTCTCCTCTCTCCTCTCTCCCTCTCTCCTCTCTCGTCTCTTCTCTCCTCTCTCACTGTGAGCTTGGGGAGGAGAGGGAGATCTGCTCCAGTGAAGAGAATAGTTGTAGTTGGCTGGCCGGGCGGAACGGTGCAATGCTGACGGTGATTCATTATCGGGTTGCAGTGTTTTTTTCTGGGTTGATACGGCCCAAATAGCGATCGTTTAGTCAGATGATTTTACCGTGAGTTTACTTCGGTGACTGTTTTCGTACAGCGGTAGTTTCCTTATCCAGTGCTGCATCTTTCTCTCGATCTGTGTGATATGTTTTTTTCCCTTCTTTCTCATTCTCTTTTTCGTTCTAAATTCTCACTCTCGTTCTCTTTCTCATTCTCTCTCTCTTTCTCATTCTCTCTCTCCTTTCTCATTCACTCTCTCTTTCTCATTCTCTCTCTCTTCCTCTTCGCTACCTCTCTCTCATTCTCTTTCTCTTTTTTCTCTCTTTTAAGGGAAATTCGACATATGCTTGTTATTTTGACATTTCCAAAACCTATTTTGCCTTGCTCTTGACTCACGTGATTTTTCTAACATAGGGATTTCACAGTGGCTAGCGTGCGGAATTGTGTCATCAGCAATAAGATATATTTAAATACTTAATTAAATTTCAAATGTCCAAAATGTATACATTACTGAAAGAGTCGTGCCAGGAAATGATCTTTGATACTAAACACCCTGTCGATGCAAATTTACAAACTGTTCCCTACAGTTTAAGCATGGCTGGAACGATGTACAAATAATTTCTTTATAAGGGCGGGATGAATAACCACGGTCAACCGAAGCTCCGTGAATAGCCTCCTTTTTTCGCCAAGGAAGGCTATTGGTCGAATTGTGTTTGATGCTAGCCATTTAACGCATGCGCAGTATGAGGACTGACGTTTGGCAGTGTAAACAATGCACAGTAGCCTGTTGCTGGTACATACTGTTTCAAGGAGTTCTGAACGGTGTGATTAAACTAATGTTAAATTTATTTGGGTAAAAACGTTATATAATTTTATTGTTGCTCATGGTTTGGTTTTAAGAACTGAAACTATGTGATTGTTAGATGCCGCAAAATATTTTTTTTGCAATTTAGCGGACGAGTAATAAACGACATTGTACTGAGGACTATATCCCCCGTTATATAAAAGGGTAGTGATCAGAATTGTAGCCAATTGTGAAAAAAAAAAACGAAAGAAAAAAAAAACGAATAAAAAAAAATCTAGTTTTCTGAATGCTGCAAATGGCACTCAAGGGAAAAAAGAGATGATCACTTTTAGCTCGGGGTTTTGGCCATAATGGGTTGTAAGTAATTACAGAATGGGACGAAAAATAACAGAAATGTAGAGATTACATCCCTTTTTTGTAGTATCCCGAAACCCCTAAAACTTTGATACATTCTTTCAAGTTGTATCATGACCGCTACAAAACAACCGATATCATCGGAGTTTGTATTGACATATAAGCTTTGAAAAAGTTTTTTTTTCACATAAAAAGTCACTTTGAAAACCATGCAAGTACTTAATATGCTGGTATGCTTTTTAATTACAAGCAAGCATTGCGGAAGCTTCAAATAAAATGGAAAAGGTACCTGAAATTGTACACACCACATTTCGCTTAGTAAGTCTGTGGAAACTCCAAATGTATTTTTAAATGTATTTTGTATGTCAAAACAGTACTTTTTTTTTATTACATATATTGTTTTTTGCATATGTAAAAGTGGATATAACATAAGGTTTTCATCTTATCGTATCCACCGCGAGTAAGTTCCGTGTCCAAATCAGACAACTGGGTAATTCCAAAGATCACGGATATTTACTTGATTTATAATTGAATTATATCAACAGATCCTTTTCTTTGATATTTTTCAGCCTGTAGGGTTATACCATAGTGTTACAGAATAATTTTGAAGGCCGAAGTCAATACCACGTCATATGACTCGGACATGGAAATTCTTACCATATCGTTCCAGCGACCGTCACAACTGGCTTCAAATTTTACCCATATAGAATGAACATGTATTTCATGTACTGCTAAAAAGGCTTATTTTATCGTGGTCCCTGCCTTGTGACGTTAGCGATCATTAATAAATAGAGAAAATTATTACCTAAAAGGTACCACCGGCACTCTCTGTGGAAAGGAACTGGGGACCCTACCACGTACTCACTCCAAGAGCATCACAACATGAAAACTACAATTAAGTATCATGCTGTGACCACGGCGGCTCAGACATGAACCTACCGTTAAGAAAAAAAAAATTATATATACATATGTAGATATAGATATATATATATATATGGATAGACAATTAAGTATCATGCTGTGACCACGGCGGCTCAGACATGATCTTCCCCGATTTTTCGTTCTTGGTTTTCTCCAGTAGCTGAGACTATCTGAAATATTTCTGAAAAAAAATATCCTTTTCTGGTTAACTGGCCGTGTTGTATCCGTACCAAGGTAGAACCATACGTTTTGATACAAACCCAAAAGATGTTTGAACGGTTTCCCGTAATGTGTGCGTAAAGGGGAAAACATGTATCAAAGTGCTAAGGGCCTCGGAAATGTTACTAAAAAGACCGTACGTGTTAGGAGAGGGGGGAGTCTATCATGAGTAACATATAAGTTATATTGCGTATACTCCCCCATCAGCCACAGATTCGAAGGTGAAAATCAAGCAACACCAGAAATACACGATTCAACAGAAATGCAATACCAGCGTCTGTGGTATATTGAAACGCAAGACAGCGATTTAAAATAAGACTTCAGAGAATTCGTAATAACAGTAAAATTCAGTTTCACCTTAAAGAAAAAAAGTCCCCCAATACACTACCGAGGAGAGCTCTCGCCAACTGCAGGAATTCTTTCATGTAAAATTCAAAGAACTTTTTTTCTCATATCTGTGTGTGTGTGAGAGAGAAAGTGTGTGTGTGTGTGTGTCTGCGTGTGTGTGTGAGAAAGTGTGTGTGTGTGTGTGTGTGAGAGAGAGAGAGAGAGAGTGTGTGTGTGAGAGAGAGTGTGTGTGAGTGTGTGGTTGTGTGTGTGGAGGAGAGGAGAGAGTGATGTGTGTTTTGGGTGAAGAGAGTGTGTGAGTGTGTGTGTGTGTGTGTGTGTGTGTGGTTGTATGGTGTGTGTGTGTGGTGTGGAGAGAGAGAGAGAGAGAAAAGAGAGAGAGAGAGGTGTGTGTGTGTTGAGAGAGAGGAAAAGGATGAGTGTGGTGTGTGTGTGAGAAAAGAGTGTGGGGAGTGTGTGTGTGTGGTGTGTGTGTGTGTGTGTGTGTGGGGTGGTGTGTTGGTGTGTGTGAGAGAGAGACAGATTTGTGTGTGTGTGTGTTTTGTGTGTGTATGAGAGAGAGAGAGAGAGAGAGAGAGTGTGTGTGTGTGTGTGTGTCTCCAACTGGTCTGGCGACTTATTAGTCAACTGAGTACCCGCTGGGACACAGATGCCTTGTTATTATTCTAATACTCTAATACCATTACACAATTACATATATTGGAATATGAGACGTTGATATTCTGCAATTAACATACAAACGTCCAAGTCATGTGTAGAGTAAAACTGTGACAGTAATTTTATCTGAAGCTTAAAACGACCATATTTGACGGTTTGGGAAAATAAGTCCTAAAAAATTAATTATTATTGACCTGACCCTCCCAAGGTCACTAACCTTAGATAATCCCGTTTAATTAGCCCTTTAAGAATCAACCCCCTTTGGGATCTATGGAAAATTATTATCATAAAATTAAAATTTACTATCAGACAAATTACTTACACTAGTGCAAATTTAATAAATAAAAAAATGTGGACTGCATTACAGATAAATGATGGGCTATACAGTCATTTTTTACACGATGGGGAGTTGAGAGTTCTTAATGAAAGCCAAACTGAAATTTTGAATCAAGAATGAGAGTCATTTCATTACTATATCTTTTCCGGCAATAAAAATGATTAAAGTTATCAGTTCCCCCCTGCAACCAAATCCCTCAAAGAGTATCTTTTTAAGCTATACTAAGCTATATCCCAATCAACAAAGAAAGAATTGGGAAATTGGGGCAGATCTGGTTCCCTTTTCTATGTTGAGCGACCACCCGTACATAAGCTGTCCCCCTGCAGGACATCACCTCCTCAAATTTTAAAATCAATCATCAATATCTCAATTCCAATCCATGATTACCTGTATATGTAGTTTGGATGGAAATCCCTCAATCTTGAAGCAATGAATAAATCCTTACCAGAATCTATCATCAGGACATTCTCATTCCCGGAGCGATCAAAGAATTTATTACACACCACGCACACACGAACTAAAAAATTTCTTTACCTTTTTTTAGAATTGTTCATTTGGTTTATAACTGAGCCGTGTCGTAGCAGGAGGCAAACGGGCACTAAAAGCTTGCCCAAAGGTGACCTGGAAGCTAGGGACTGAAGGAACGCTTCACTGCCCCATTCATGCTCTTTAAGAGACATGCCACCGCCTCTGCAACCATAAATAATACGAAATTATTAATATATGGGAAACTTAGAGTGAAACGATACAAAATTTGAGGAAAGGGGGAAACAAAGGAGACAAAGAGACCCGGGGAATAAAGGTTAAGGACAGAAAGAGACAAAGGGACCGAGACTAGAACTAATCCCAGAGTAAATATTGAAAGAAGATTGATGATATCACACGTGGCAGCTACTGTAAAAAGTTTAGTCTGTAAATATAAGGTCTTCTCCTTTCTCAATCACAACTCGTGATATGTGTTAGAAATTCTCAACTGACGGGATTGGTCTCTGCGTCTGGTATATTTCACCATTCATATAATACAAAGATCCACTTCATGAAACGGACGCACTGTTGACTTAACGGTTGCCAGGGAAAGATAATTTGACAGGAGTCGCAGCAGTAAAGGCAAGCGCAATGTTTTTTCAAACCCTACTCCACATAAATTATAGAGGAAGCAAATCAATGGTTTCGAGGGGTCTTGCCCAACAACACCGACGTAGTAGTCAATGACTGGGACCTCGAAATTCATCTGAAAAAGGTTTCTAAATGAGTAACTGTTACCCTGTCTGTATATTACTTTTTTCCCCCCCCACTTTCATTGCGTGCGGCATAAAGACGTTGAGCAGATCATTATGCTATTGATTTGCATGGGAAGTTGGCTTTACCATTGCTACACATGCAGAATGAGAAACCAGATTAGTAAGGTTGGACACCCGCTTTCGGAGTGATTTTGTTTTTTATTGTTTAAATCTCCTAATTACGATTAAAAAAGAAAAAAATACTGGATCCCCGGTTTGTTGTAGAGGATATTTTAAGATAAACCCTGTTGATAACTACCCAGCTATTAAAAATATTATTTAGACACGTGGTTATCAAAAACACATTTATATTTCTGTAGCTAGACCTAACCCATATGCGAGACATCCTGCAAACAAACACAGTATTTCCGGGGAGGAGAAATGCAGTTGAACGAATAACAAACAATTTTTTTTCATAGAGAAATTGAAATCGCGACGCTTTCAAGTGGTATACCGGTGAAGTTCCCAAAAGGACCTCAAATTAGATAAAATTCGTTTTTGATTAGACCTTCTGGTCGAAGTGTGAAGATAAAGAATAAAATTATTTTGTTGCAAAGTTCCGTAAAGTAAAATATATGGTTCCTTAAACACACAAAAATGACGATAAAGACAAACGTACACTCAAAAATGTATCGTACACATGTTTTTTATTTCTAAATCTAATTTTAAAAATAAACAAACAGTAAGACTAGAAAAAAAAATCACACACCCACCCCCCCGACGCACGCTGCAACACACATACACACACCCCAAACAAAAAAGCAAAAACACACACACACACCACACACACACAACACACAAAACACGCACGCACGCACGCATCACACATCCACACCACAAACACACACACACCAAAAAAACAAACAAACAAAAAAAACACAAACACCACACACAAACACACAAAAACACACCACACACAACACAAACAAAAAAACAAAAAACAAACAAACACCACACACTAAACGTCAAACATAAATTCTAATTAATCGATAACAGGGAAGGAATGCACCCCCAATAAATTTCCGCAAACGGGAAAATTTTTCACTTTGTCTGGGGCGAGGGAGTTTGAATTTTCACAGAGCTGAATTAATTCTAACTTTTAAAAAAATGGATTTAAAGGATAATTTGACGTTTTAGAATGACAGGAATTTTAAAACCCCTGTTTAATTTGAAGGTATTTTACAGTTCGTCTTGCAAGTTACGGAGTTCCGTTGGCCTTTTTTTAGCTCTTATATACTTTGATGTATTTTGGGTCCTTAATGCTGCCTTATTCATCACACTTATGTTTAATTAAATATAAATTTTTTTTTTTTTTTCTGTGCGGGTGGTGGGGTGTGTGGTGTGTGTGTGTGTTGTGGTTTT
>NC_051421.1:32039364-32049364 GCF_015228065.2 Penaeus monodon | reverse complement strand
TACATACTTACATATATATATATATATATATATATATATATATATATATATATATGTGGGTGTGTGTGTGTGTGTGTGTGTGTGTGTGTGTGTGTGTGTGTGTGTGTGTGTGTGTGTGTGTGTGTGTGTGTGTGTGTGTATTATATATCTCCTTATATATATGTAATATATATATATATATATATATATACATAAATAGATATATAAATACTCACACACACGCACACACGCAATTCCATCTAGCTTAGCAGCAATATCCTCAGTAACATCATCACCGTCACTGAATAATACAGTATACATTGAAACATCGAATTCGCGCTTCCCATTCTCTTCCAGTTTCAAACCAGGCAAAGGCTCCGCACGCTCATTAGTGAGAGGCAGTCGTTTATATGTGACTTCCTATGTGGCGGAGTCATAGGAAAGTGTAGCACGGCACTTTTAGTCAGCGGAAAGGAGGGCTGAATTTGCCAAGTGTACACAGGTCTCCGTGTGTTTCTACCTGTTGCAATCACTCTCCGACATTTTTATCACAGATCTGTCCATTTACGTTGCAAGTGTTTCTTATATTTTTTTTCTCTCTCAATATTAATTTGTGTTATTGTCTGCTTCTACTATCATTGTCATATTCATTTTAAAATAGCCTGTAGTCTTTTTTGTTGTTGTTGTATGATGTCTGAATTTTGAATCATGCAGGAGACAAAGACACAGTCAGAATGTGATGCATATGATTTTTTGAACAAAGAAACCCATCAAACTATAAAAGGGTGTGGAGAGAAAGTACTCTTGGTACGTACCAGATTACAATAATGTGACAATACTCTCGCTTAGTAGTGTATTCAAAGTAAGTCTCAATATATAGAAAGTATGTGATCACACACACACACACACACACACTCACACACACACACACACACACACACACACACACACACACACACACACACACACACACACACATATATATATATATATATTACATAACATATTGCATAATAGTCCTTACATCACTATTTTATACAGATTGCTGTATGCAGACTCACGTGCAAAACCAACAGTTCCAGCATATGTCTCTAAGCGTCGCCCATGGACGGTGCGCTATTCTCTATATCCAAATTGAAAGAGAGACGAGAAGGGGAAGGAAGCAGGGAAGAGGAAAGGAGACAAAAAGACGAGGGAGAAGGGAAGGGGAAGGAAATGGGGTAGAGGATAGGAGACAATAAGAGGGAGAAGAGAAAGCTGTTGGCGATGTATGGATAGCAAAAGCTTGTAATTTTATTGCTAATGTTATTATATGCTATTGGACGATAACTATAATAGCTTAAGGTGGTGCTAATAATCTGAGGTAATCTAATCAGTTTCATCATAAAATGAGTTACGGGTGCATTACTGCTATTTTCTCTCTCTCTCTCTCTCTCTCTCTCTCTCTCTCTCTCTCTCTCTCTCTCTCTCTCTCTCTCTCTCTCTCTCTCTCTCTCTCTCTCTCACTGTGAGCTTGTGGAGGAGAGGGAGATCTGCTCCAGTGAAGAGAATAGTTGTAGTTGGCTGGCCGGGCGGAACGGTGCAATGCTGACGGTGATTCATTATCTGGTTGCAGTGTTTTTTTCTGGGTTGATACGGCCCAAATAGCGATCGTTTAGTCAGATGATATACCGTGATGTTTACTTCGGTGACTGTTTTCGTACAGCGGTAGTTTCCTTATCCAGTGCTGCAGTCTTTCTCTCGATCTGTGTGATATGTCTTTTCCCTTCTTTCTCATTCTCTTTTTCGTTCTCATTCTCACTCTCGTTCACTTTGTCTTTCTCCCTTTTCTCTTTCTCGTTATTTTTTTCTCGTTCTCTCTCTTTCTAGCTCTCATTCTCTCCCTCTCTTTCTCTTTCTCATTCTCTCCCTCTTTCTCATTCACTCTCTCTTTCTCATTCTCTCTCTCTTCCTCTTCGCTACCTCTCTCTCATTCTCTTTCTCTTTTTTCTCTCATTTAAGGAAATTCGACATATGCTTGTTATTTGACATTTCCATACCTATTTTGCCTTGCTCTTTACTCACGTGATATTCTAACATGGGGATTTCACAGTGGCTAGCGTGCGGAATTGTGTCATCAGCAAATAAGATATATTTAAATACTTAATTAGAATTTCTAATGTCCAAAATGTATACATTACTGAAAGAGTCGGGCCAGGAAATTGATCTTTAGATACTCAACACCCTGTCGATGCAAATTTACAAACTGTTCCCTAACAGTTAAGTATGGCTGGAACGATGTACAAATAATTTCTTTATAAGGGCGGGATGAATAACCACGGTCAACCGAAGCTCCGTGAATAGCCTCCTTATTTCGCCAAGGAAGGCTATTGGTCGAATTGTGTAGATGCTAGCCATTTAACGCATGCGCAGTATGAGGACTGACGTGCAGTGTAAACAATGCACAGTAGCCTGTTGCTGTTACATACTGTTTCAAGGAGTTTCTGAACGGTGTGATTAAACTAATGTTAAATTTATTTGGGTAAAAACGTTATATAATTTTATTGTTGCTCATGGTTTGGTTTTAAGAACTGAAACTATGTGATTGTTAGATGCCGCAAAATATTTTTTTGCAATTTAGCGGACGAGTAGATAAACGACATCGTACTGAGGACTATATCCACGTTATATAAAAAGGATAGTGATCAGAATTGTAGCCAATTGTGAAAAAAAAAGAAAAAGAAAAAAGAAAACGAATAACAAAAAAATCTAGTTTTCTGAATGCTGCAAATGGCACTCACGGTAAAAAAGAGTATGATCACTTTTAGCTCGGTGTTTGGCCATAATGGGTTGTGAGTAATTACAGAATGGGACGAAAAATACAGAAATAGTAGAGATTACATCCCTTTTTTGTAGTATCCCGATACCCCTAAAACTTTGATACATTCTTTCAAGTTGTATCATGACCGCTACAAAACACGATATCATCGGAGTTTGTATTGAGATATAAAGCTTTGAAAAAGTCTTTTTTCACATAAAAAGTCACTTGAAAACCATGCAAGTACTTAATATGCTGGTATGCTTTTTAATTACAAGCAAGCATTGCGGAAGCTTCAAATAAAATGGAAAAGGTACCTGACTTGTACACACCACATTTCGCTTAGTAAGTCTGTGGAAACTCCAAATGTATTTCAAATGTATTTTGTATGTCAAAACAGTACTTTTTCTTATTACATATATTGTTCTGCATATGTAAAAGTGGATATAACATAAGGTTTTACATCTTATCGTATCCACCGCGAGTAAGTTCCGTGTCCAAATCAGACTACTGGGTAATTCCAAAGATCACGGATATTTACTTGATTTATAATTGAATTATATCAACAGATCCTTTTCTTTGATATTTTTCAGCCTGTAGGGTTATACCATAGTGTTACAGAATAATTTTGAAGGCCGAAGTCAATACCACGTCATATGACTCGGACATGGAAATTCTTACCATATCGTTCCAGCGACCGTCATAACTGGCTTCAAATTTTACCCATATAGAATGAACATGTATTTCATGTACTGCTAAAAAGGCTTATTTTATCGTGGTCCCTGCCTTCTGACGTTAGCGATCATTAATGAATAGAGAAAATGATTACCTAAAAGGTAACACCGGCACTCTCCGTGGAAAGGAACTGGGGACCCTACCACGTACTCACTCCAAGAGCATCACATGAAAACTACAATTAAGTATCATGCTGTGACCACGGCGGCTCAGACATGATCTTCCCCGATTTTTCGTTCTTGGTTTTCTCCAGTAGCTGAGACTATCTGAAATATTTCTGAAAAAAATATCATTTTCTGGTTAACTGGCCGTGTTGTATCCGTACCAAGGTAGAACCATACGTTTTGATTCAAACCCAAAAGATGTTTGAACAGTTTCCAATAACGTGTGCGTAAAGGGGAAAACACGTATCAAAGTGCTAAGGGCCTCGGAAATGTTACTAAAAAGACCGTACGTGTTAGGAGAGGGGGGAGTCTATCATGAGTAACATATAAGTTATATTGCGTATACTCCCCCATCAGCCACAGATTCGAAGGTGAAAATCAAGCAACACCAGAAATACACGATTCAACAGAAATGCAATACCAGCGTCTGTGGTATATTGAAACGCAAGACAGCGATTTAAAATAAGACTTCAGAGAATTCGTAATAACAGTAAAATTCAGTTTCACCTTATGAAGAAAAGTCTCAATACACTACCGAGGAGAGCTCTCGTCCAACTGCAGGAATTCTTTCATGTAGAAATTCAAAGAACTTCATTTGCTCATATCTGTGTGTGTGTGAGAGAGAAAGTGTGTGTGTGTGTGTGTGTGTGTGTGTGTGTGTGTGTGTGTGTGTGTGTGTGTGAGAGAGAGAGAGAGAGAGAGAGAGAGGGATGAGCGAGAAGAGAGAGGGAGTGAGTGGTGTGTGTGTGTGTTTTGTGTGAAAGAGAGATAGAGAGAGTGGTGTGGTTGTGTGGTGTGTGTGTTGGGAGAGAGAGAGAGAGAGTGAGAGAGTGTGTGGTGTGTGTGTGTGTGTGTGGGTGTGAGTGGGGGTGTTGTGGTGTAGAGAGTGAGGAGAGAGAGGATGTGTGTGTGTGTTGGGGTGGTGGGTGGTAGCGAGTGTGTGTGTGTGTGTGTGTGCGTGTGTGTGTGTGTGTGTGTGTGTGAAAAGACATGTGTTGTGTGTGGCGTGTGATTATGAATGAGTACCAGCGGGACAAGAGTGTGCTTGTGTATTTTCAATCTGCGCTATACAATATACACAATTTATACTATATAATAGCTGAAATAATTGAGACGTTGATATTCTGCAATTAACATACAAACGTCCAAGTCATGTGTAGAGTAAAATCTGTGACAGTAATTATTATCTGAAGCTTAAAATCGACCATATTTGACGGTTTAGGAAATAAGTCCTGAAAAATTAAATTATTATTGACCTGACCCTCCCAAAGGTCACTAACCTTAGATAATCAGTTTAATTAGCCTTCAAGAATCAACCCTCCTTTGGGATCTATGGGAAAATTATTATCATAAATCAAAATTTACTATCAGACAAATTACTTACACTAGTACAATTAATAAATAAAAAATTGTGGACTGCATTACAGATAAATGATGGGCTATACAGTCATTTTTACACGATGGGGAGTTGAGAGTTCTTAATGAAAGCCAAACTGAATTTAGAATCAAGAATGAGAGTCATTTCATTAACTATATCTTGTTCCGGCAATAAAAATGATTAAAGTTATCAGTTCCACCTCTGTAACCAAATCCATCAAAGAGTAATCTTTTTAAGCTATACTAAGCTATATCGGAATCAACAAAGACGAATTGGGAAAATTGGAACAGATCTGGTTCCCTTTTCTATGTTGAGCGACCACCCGTACATAAGCTGTCAGCCTGCAGGACATCACCTCCTCAAATTTTAAAATCAATCATCAATATCTCAATTCACAATCCATGAATACCTGTATATGTAGTTTGGATGGAAATCCCATCAATCTTGAAGCAATGAATAAAACCTTAGCCAGAATCTATCAGTCAGGGACATTCTCATTCTGGAGCGATCATGAATTTATTACACACGCACGCACACACGAACTAAACATTTCTTTACCTTTTTCAGAATTGTTCATTTGGTTTATAAACTGAGCCGTGTCGTAGCAGGGGAGGCAAACGGGCACTACAGCTTGTCCAAGGTGACCTGGAAGCTAGGGGACTGAAGGAACGCTTCACTGCCCCATTCATGCTCTTTAAGAGACATGCCACCGCCCTGCTAACCATAAATAATACAGAAAATTATTAATATATCGGAAACTTAGAGTGAACGATACTAAATTTGAGGAAAGGGGGAAACAAAGAGACAAAGAGACGGAGATAAAGGTTAAGGACAGAAAGAGACAAAGGGACCGAGACTAGAACTAATCCCAGAGTAAATATTGAAAGAAGATTGATGATATCACACGTGGCAGCTACTGTAAAAAGTCAATCTGTAAATATAAAGGTCTTCTCCTTTCTCAAATCACAACTCGTGATATGTGTTAAGAAATTCTCAACAGACGGTATTGGTCTCTGCGTCTGGTATATTTCACCATTCATATAATACAAAGATCCACTTCATGAAATCGGACGCACTGTTGACTTAAACGGTTGCCAGGGAAAGATAATTTGACAGGAGTCGCAGCAGTAAAGGCAAGCGCAATGTTTGTCAAACCCTACTCCACATAAATTATAGAGGAAGCAAATCAATGGTTTCGAGGTCTTGCCCAACAACACCGACGTAGTAGTCAATGACTGGGACCTCGAAATTCATCTGAAAGGTTTCTAAATGAGTAACTGTTTCCGTGTCTGTATATTACTTTTTTCCCCCTCACTTTCATTGCGTGCGGCATAAAGACGTTGAGCAGATCATTATGCTATTGATTTGCATGGGAAGTTGGCTTTACCATTGCTACTACATGGCAGAATGAGAAACCAGATTAGTAAGGTTGGACACCCGCTTTCGGAGTGATTTTGTTTTTTATTGTTAAGATCTCCTAATTACGATTAAAAAAGAAAAAAATACTGGATCCCCGGTTGTTGTAGAGGATATTTTAAGATACCATGTTGATAACTACCCAGCTATTAAAAATATTATTTAGACTGTGGTTATCAAAAACACATTTATATTTCTGTAGCTAGACCCTAACCCATATGCGAGACATCCTGCAAACAAACACAGTATTTCCGGGGAGGAGAGAGTGCAGTTGAACGAATAACAAACAAGTTTTTTTCATAGAGAAATTGAAATCGCGACGCTTTCGAAGTGGATATACCGGTGAAGTATCCACAAAGGACCTCAAAAATTAGATAAATTCGTTTTTGAGTTAGACCTTCTGGTCGAAGTGCTGAAGATAAAGTAATAAAATTATTTTGTTGTCAATGATTCCGTAATGTAATATATATGGTTCACTTAAACACACAAATATAGACAGATAGAGACAAACGTACACTCTAAATATGTATGCGTACACATGTTTTCATTTCTAAATCTAATTTCAAAGATAGACAAACAGTAGAAGACTAGAAAAAAAATCTACACACACACACACACGCACGCACGCACGCATGCACACACACATACACACACACAAACAAACAAGCAAACACACAAACAAACACACACACACACACACAAACAAACACACACACACTAAACGTCAAACACTAATATATCTACATAATAATCATGATAACAGGCCAAGATGAATGCACCCTCATATAAATTTCCGCAAACGGTAAATTTGTCAGCTCTTCGTGCTGGGGGCGAGGGAGTGAATTTTTCATAGAGCTGAATTAATTTTAAGCTTTTAAAAAAACTGGATTTATAAGGATATAAGTTTGACGTTTTAGTAATGACAGGAATTTAAGACTCCATCGATTTAATTTGAAGGTATTTTACAGTTCGTCTTGCAAGTTTACGGAGTTCACGATTTGGCTCTTTTCCAGCTCATGTATATACTTTGATGTATTTTGTGGTCCTTAATGCTCGTCCTTTACTATCAGTCACACTTATGTTTACATTAAATATAAATGCATGTGCGTGTGTGTGTGTGTGTGTGTGTGTGGTGTGTGTGTGTGTGTGTGTGTGTGTGTGTGTGTGTGTGTGTGTGTGTGTGTGTGTGTGGTGTGTGTGGTGTGTGTGTGTGTGTGTGTGTGTGTGTGTGTGTGTGTGTGTGTGTGTGTGTGTGTGTGTGTGTGTGTTCATTACATTAGGTGGAATGTGCATGTATTTACATAAATAGATCTATGCCTGTATTCCATATACATACAGGCAATTTAAACTTACATACGTACCTGAAATTTCCAGGTAAGGTTTCTTTTCATCTGTCTACATAAACTCTCCCTCCTTCCCTTATTCTCCTGTTCTGATCTTGTTCCTTCAAGAAAATAATTCAAAATAGTTTATTTACAAAATAAAGTGTTTTTGAAATTATGAATATTGTTTACATTAGTATTACTGTTGGCAATATTACTTTCAGTATTTCAATAGCAAGGTGATATTCAATTGCATCATTATTATTATTTTTGTTATCAATCATCATGGTTATGATTATTATCCGTACAAGATTAATGTTGTTGTTTTTAAACATATATTTGTGATATTTTTAGTTACGATAGTATTTATATCTGATATTAACAACAATCATTACGATCAGAATTAGAATAAATGCTCGTGTCCACTATTTCATATGTATTAAATATATGTGTTTTATCAATCAGATTCAGTCTTAGTAAAATAAAAGTACCAAGGATAAGCGTTAGTTGTATATGATTACTTCTCATAACTCATAACTTCGCAACACTTTAAGTACAATCTATCGTGAATTAAGAAGGCTATGCGTAGCTCAACGATACAACAATAATATTTTTTATACGGGTTCGGTAAGCAATAACTTATGAGACATATCTGGTCAAAGTTCTCAAGTATATGTTTAACACTACAGTATATATGAGGCTCTCGTATTTCATGAGCTACAATCCCGTTTATGTAGAATACCTGATTTTCTCTACCCCTACTACCCTACGACAATTGGTGTGTATACCTTCTCTCAAACGCTACTTGATATTGGAAATCCTTAAAGATAAATAAACAGACGTTCGATCATCACTCTAATCACCTCGTTAGAAGGACCACCTATCGTTATTAGAGGAAATCTGCCTCATTAAGCTTTTTTTCTTTCTGTGGAAGAGGGAGTCATACGTAAAGCTTTTTAGTATTATTGTTGTTATTGGTATTTTTATTGTTGTTCTTGATAATATTACAACTCAAAACTCGGCCGCCATTCTTTTTTTTTACATAGAAATAAGATAGCAATACTTATTCAGTAATCTAGATTTACAATCAGATTAAAATGCGTACATACAGACATTCACTTGCACATACACATACACTCACCACACGCACGCACACTTACACACACACATACACACACACATACACACACACACACACACACACACACACACACACACACACACACATATATATATATATATATAAATATATATATATATATATATATATATATATATATATATATATATATATATATGTATATATATATACATATATATATATATTTATATATATATGTGTGTGCGTGTGTTGTGTGTGTGTGTGTGTGTGTGTGTGTGTGTGTGTGTGTGTGTGTGTGTGTGTAAGTGTGCGTGCGTGTGGTGTGTGTATGTGTATGTGCAAGTTCATGTGAATGTCTGTATGTACGCATTTTAATCTGATTGTAAATCTAGATTACACACACACACACACACACACACACACACACACACACACACACACACACACACACACATATATATATATATAAACATATATATATATATATATATATATATATATATAAGCATATATATATATATATATATATATATATATATATATATATGGGGGGGGGGGGGCCGCGGTGGCCGAATGGTTAGAGCGTCGGACTCAAGACTGTCACGACGGCAATCTGAGTTCGAGGGTTCGAGTCACCGGACGGCGCGCTGTTTCCCTTGGGCAAGGAACTTCACCTCGATTGCCTGCCTAGCCACTGGGTGGCCAAGCCAGCTCAAGTCAGTGCCGGGTAAATAGAGATGGTGACTCGATAAAAAAAAAAAAAAAAAAAACACCGGGCGGAAAGCAATGGCAAACCACCGCTCTAAATTGCTAAGAAAAAAATCATAGAAGCCCATGATCGTCAAGGCCGCGGTGGCCGAATGGTTAGAGCGTCGGACTCAAGACTGTGACGACGGCAGTCTGAGTTCGAGGGTTCGAGTCACCGGCCGGCGCGCTGTTTCCCTTGGGCAAGGAACTTCACCTCCATTGCCTACCTAGCCACTGGGTGGCCAAAGCCAGCCCAAGTCAAGTGCTGGTCCCAAGCCCGGATAAATAGAGAGAATGATTACCTAAATAGGTACCACCGGCACTCTCCGTGGAAAGGAACTGGGGACCCTACCACGTACT
>NC_051421.1:32030284-32032784 GCF_015228065.2 Penaeus monodon | reverse complement strand
GCGCTCCGTTACCCTCGCGCCTTGCCCACCCACCTCCTACGCAAGGCGGAAAAGATCATGACCAGAACAAGAGGGGACGCCACACAGAACAAGACACACAGAATTATCATCCCACACTCGCAGCTGACAGAACATCTGGAGGCCCTGTTGGGCAGCACAATGAAGATAGCTACCACTTCTGGTAAGAAAATCGGAGATATCATGAGGGAAAAGAGGTCAGAATGCAACAGACCTCTTAGCCACGTGTACGGCATACCTTACGGAGGCTACGATAAAGTATGCATAGGGAGACAGGACGTGACCTCCACGGACAACGAATCGACCAACACCGCAGCACCTTCCGACGACATGACTAGAGAACCGCCTTCGTTCTTCACGTCGACTCCGACGGCCATCTCCCCAAGTGGTCCCAGGCCTCCATCCTTAAACAAGGCCTACCCCCACGACAAAGGAAGATGGTAGAAGCGGCGTTCATACACACAACTAACAACTTCAACACCGCAACAGGGAGCCACTAACTAGCCAAGGTCGTTGTACACCTAATTAACGACGTGACCTGACCGTTCATATATACTTCTATGTATCTCTAGTCTTATATGCCCTGATGAAGCAGTAAATTCGAAAAGGCCAATGACATATTTGTATGATTTCTTGTACTTCCCTTCGTTGTTCTGCTTGCAGTTTGTTCGACATGATTTCGACACGTGTGTGTGTGTGTGTGTGTGTGTGTGTGTGTGTGTGTGTGTGTGTGTGTGTGTGTGTGTGTGTGTGTGTGTGTGTGTGTGTGTGTGTGTGTGTGTGTGTGTGTGTGTGTGTGTGTGCGTGCGTATGCCTATTTATTTGTTTATTTATATGTATATGTATATGTATACATATATATATATATATATATATATATATATATATATATATATATATATATATATAGACATATATGTATATATATATTGTGGGTTGTGATAATAAAGTGAGTTGTGATACTATGTGAGTTGTGAGTGTCATATTGTGATACCGCCATATACGGGATATGGTGACAATATTATCGTACATATATTGTGATAATTATATGATTAATTACATATATACTGCCTTTTGTGTGATATGTTACACCATGTGAAAGATAAAAGATTATGTTTGGTTTATATTGCTGTGTAGCATATCGCCTATGTAAAAGAGTGAGATTCTCTGTACAATTTGTAGAGTACAATATTTTATTTTGTCTCTGTAGTCACACGTCTGGCAGTAGCACTCTCGGGCAGAAGCTGACGCGTGGTGCACAGGACTATGAAGAACTCTCTTATATTTTTGTCAGAGCTGATCTCCAATGAACCTACTTTAGTTTTAATTGGTGTATTCTTCTCCCTCAAGCATCGTAGAGTAACACCAAACAAACATATATACGAACACGACACAGTAAATATATAAACAGTATATATATATATATATATATATATATATATATATATATATATATATATATATATATATAAATATATATATATATAAAGAAATAAACACACACACACATACACACTCACACACACACACACACACACACACACACACACACACACACACACACACACACACACACACACACACATATATATATATATATATATATATATATATATATATATATATATATTATACATTTGTCCTGGGTAAGACAATAAACTGCACCCTGGGGTTCCCTTGAACAAGGATAGCTCCATATGCCAGGGTTGCGGTGAAGCTGTCGGCAGCAGGGCAGTGGATATCTGGTGTAAACACCTTCAGTTCTACTGATTACTGGTTTCACCAAATAATATGTCTGGCGTATTACAGTGTAACTGTTTTAAAGCGGCAGAGATAGTTCCTCCTAGTTAGTTGGAGACTGCGAGTTGAGAAGGAGCCTGGGGGATTCCACTCAACTTTTATTTTCTCCTGACAAACCTCTACACCAATGATTAAATACAGAAATGATAATTCATACCACATCGCCCGTCGCGTGGGTTATCAAGGGGCGCGTTAGTCAGTGGGCAACCAGGCTGACAATGTTAAACATGCATCTGGAAGACAAAGAAGATAAAGAAAACATGTCCAATTAAGAAACACATTAAAAATCGGAACGTGGAACGTAAGGAAAATGAAAGAGATGGGTAAATTACATACGTCTAACGAAATGGATAGATACAACATTCAAATACTAGGAATAAGTGAGACCAATTGGAAAAGTAATGGAAGTTTCAAAACTAAAGAAAACAAGACAGTTCTTTTTTCTGGAAAAGAAGAAGGAAATTATAGTCACGGAGTTGCTATGATTCTCACGAAAAAACTGCAAATGCACTAATTGGGTACAGCCCAATAAATGATCGCATTTTAAAAGTCAGAATACAAGCAAAACCTCATAACATTAGTATTATACAATGCTACGCACCAACCAATATTGCAAGTGATGAAGAAATGGAAATTTTTTATAACTCTCTCCAAGATACTTTAGACACAATCCCTAACAGAG
>NC_051421.1:32008751-32018751 GCF_015228065.2 Penaeus monodon | reverse complement strand
CACTCGGAAAGAGTAAGCGGGGATGTGGGTTCGACAGGGACGCCATTGTGCAAGGTGGCAGTCCGCAGGAAAAAGGCAATTTCTGAAGGGCACGCTTTACATACCGAGGGGTATTTAAAAAAGCCCAACAGCAAAAAACAAAAAACTGTGTAAACTGAAATAAAACCTAAAACAATAATGAACGAGTAAAAAAACATTAAATCAAAAACAAGTAAAAAGGGGAAAAAAAGGTAAAAACCAAAAAAGAAAAACGGGTAAAAACGACAACCCAGCAGCAAGCAGCAAACAACCAATCTTTAAACTTCCCTCTACTACATAACACCCTTCAACTACAAAAGATCGATTGTTCAATAATTCAAGTGCTATAAAATTTACACTGTCACGTATTTAGTAGAGATCTACTTTTACCCCGGAGAAAATATTAGTGTCTAAAGTGCCGTTTGTATACTCTGCAAAGGGTTTAAGCAGTACAAAGGCGAGTCTTTGTTGGCTAATAATTTGTCTTTGCTTTGTGTTCTAGAAATACTATCCTTTGGGGGGGTATTGTGATTTAAAAAAAAGTATTGATTTTTTAAGGCATTTTCTTTGCGTCAAACAGTTTGAGAATATTTGCATAAAGGGTTTTTTATCATTTGCCATTTTATTGACTTTTTTTTTTCTTTTTTCACTAAGTTAAAAGAGATTTATCATTTGTTTTATAAGCCGTGTTATAATGTCGAAAATTTAAACCCTTTAAATTTTGGGGACTGGATCAATCCCATTCTTAGAATATTTGAGGTGGGGAAAGGAAAAATTTATTTAATGAAACAAATAAAAGTGTTTAAAAGCAAACTTTCCCTTTTTGCAGAAAAAAACTAAAATTCGGAAAAAGAAAACATAGAATCGCGTTCGATTTTTTGTAAAGGTTTTCTAACCCCCCCCCCCCCCCCCCCCCCCCTCTCAGCGACCTCCGGGGTAGCTGTCCGATTTGCTACTGATTAGGTGATTTGCTCTGTACCCTCTTAATTTAAGTCTTGAACAAAAAAAATATCTTTTATCAATAAAGGTGTCAAGGCTGGTTTTCTTATGCTTTTGGGTTTAGCTTTTTCGATAAGGCCTTATTTCCCCCCAAATTGTGTTAACTTTCAATTTCCTTTATCGAAATTTTTCCCTTTGCATTCTCCATTCAGATTTATGTTCTCTCTCACCCCCTGTTTCTCTTTTTTACCATGTATATCCTTGCTTTGGTGCTGGAAATCTACGTGATTCGATGGTTTTTTGATTCTGTTTTGTGGCGTCTTCTTTTCCCGTATGGGAACCAAAAAAAATGTTATTATCACTGAAGCTGTCAAGCCGGGTGTTTCAATACCTTAATAATTGTAAATATGTAAAAAAAGGTATTGATGTTGCGAAAAAATGTCGTAGAAATGTTTTTTTTAAAAAAGTATATTTTTGATAAAATGCACTGGTTCTCCTTTTGAAAGGCGGAGGAGGAACTTGTCCCCAAAACCTTGCACTCCCCTCTTTGCACAGAGGGGTTAGGGGGGTTAGCACAATTCTAGGCGCCGTAATTTGACCGGGAGTCAAAAGAGCCTGTCCCAAACCCAAATTTTATTACTATTATTCCCGATGTCAAAATTAGAACAGTTGCATCTATTCATTTTGTGCATTCCGGAAATAAATAAATTTTCATGGGTCAAAAACCTTCGTAATGGCTTTCCTGATGCCTGCTTCTCCTCTCCTGTCTCTCTCCTCTCTCAAAACCCCATTCCTCCCCCCATCTCTTTTAGTTTTTAAAAAACGCTTTGGTTCTCTCTTCTCTCTCCCTCTCTCCCTCCCCCCCCTCTCTCTCTCTCTCTCTCCCCCTCTCTCTCCCCTCTCTCTATTAAAATATATTATATATTATATATATTTATATAATATTAAAAATTTATTTATGTATATATTATATATTTTTAAAATTTTAAAATATTATAATTATATATATTATTTATAATATTGTGTGTGTATGTATTATTTTATAATATATTTAAAATAAATTATATTATTATATATAAAATTATATTAAAAATATATTAACTATGTATATATATATAATATTTAATTTTTTTATTATAATATAAATTTAATATATTATAATTTTAATATTATTATTATATTAAAATATTAATTTTATGTGTGTGTGTGTTGTGTGTGTGTGTGTGTGGGGGTGGTTTTTATTATAATTATATAATATATATTATTATATTATTATAAAATATATATATTATAATTATATTATAATTTTTATATGCATTAAAAATCCTCCCCATAATCAAATAGTATATCTAACATTTTTTGAGTTTAAAAGGGCAAAACTAGTTACTTAAAAATAAATCCTTAAATACTCAATATTTTTCTTTCTTTCTTTTCTTTCTTTTAAACCATCATCAATTTACTTTTAAAGAAATTACATTTTTCAAAACAGGAAAACAAAAATTTTAGACTTTATCGAACCGCTGCCTCGCTATTATGCCCAAGCAAAAACTATATTTCGGAGAAAAAGGTAAATATCAACATCATTGTGGGTTTGTATTTGTTGGGAGTGTTTGTGTCGCGGATGCTGGAAACTTCAAATTCAAAGCAAAATTTTTTTTGTGATTTCGCTGCGGAAAACCGTGTGGACGGGAAGCTAAACTTTTAGGCACATTTCCCTTTTAACTGCTTTTTCATTTCAAACATATTTTTTTTTTTTTTTTTTTTTTTTTTTTGTATTTCAAAATTCCAAAATATATTATGTAGGGGCGGGGGCAAAGACCATGAAAGTAAAAACGGATTTGGGGAGAAAAAGGGTTAATGAAATAAAACAATAAGATAAAAAAAATAAAATATAAAAGGGCTCTTTCTTTTTTTTTTCTTCCTTTCCTTTCTTTAAAAAATTCTGACCTTCACGGGGAAATAATGTAGAAAATAGAGATGTGATAGTGATAGGAATATTGAGAAAACAGAGATAGTGATAATGATAGGGAAAAGGAGGAAATAAATAAAATATAAAAGAAAAATAATTAGGGAAAAATTTTCCCAGTAAACGAAAACTTGTTTAGTTTTAAAAAAGCTTTAAAATCAAAAGCCTTGGCAGTAAAACCATTAATGAAAGATATATTTCACTCAGGACGCGAGAAAAAATTAAGCTGGCAGTAGACTGATATTCTATTCATATTCAAGTCAATAATCCCAAAATTCTTTGCCTTAAATTCTCTCCTGAAAAATACAGAAGGAAAAACGGGAAGAAAAACGCCATAAAAAGGCCTCAATTCCCTTGGTTATGAATGGAGACAGGTTTTACAAGACAGTTTTCAATACTAAACCTCCATCTAAAATCCACTCATTCATTTAAAATTACCTGCGAAGGCTAAAATTACGGGTCCCCACATCACATTTAATTGTTTTGCAGATAGCAGTACACACCGTACCTCATAGGGAGGGTCGTGTGGTCCCCCGTGTTTCCGGTCCCCTCGCCCCTTACACACAAACCTTTTGCGTCATATAAAAAAAAAATTGTAAAAGGGAAATTATAACATTTGGTGCTCATAAAACCCCAAAAGTCAGTGACATGACATATGATTGCAAATATTTTATGTTGACGAGAATTTGAAAAAATTTTCCTCTACCGAGCCAAGTACTGCTGTGGTAAACCGTTGGAGGTGAGTGCCCCTTGCCCCCGAGCGCTATTACCCTGCCCCCGAGGCGGGGGGCCCGGGGTGGGAAAGGCGCTGCGGTCCCCCCCACGATGGGGGAAACCGAATTTAACACGAGGGGGAGGACGCGGGGGATAACGCCCCACCCCCCCCCGCGGCTGAAGAATGCGCTTCATCCTTTAGTTCAGTGGAAGTCCCTGAATCCATTGCCATGCAACGGCATGCACTGAAGGTGATCCTGAAGGAGGAAGTGACCTTCACATTAGGGAATCAAAAGCAAAAAAAAAAGAAACCCCGACAATGCCAGTAAGACCCCAACTGGCACCAAAGAGGAATTAGTCCGCCTCCCCCCTTTCCTAAAGGCACAACGAAATCAAAAAAAAATAAAATGGCTGAGGACCTCGGCAACGACCCTCCGGCCCTGGGGGGCACCCCCTCGACTTGTGGGGGAAACCCTCCTCCTCACCTTGTGTTGTCGCTCGCTCGCAGCAGAAAACTTTTGACAACTTTTTAAAAGGATAAATTGGAGGAAATTACCTTCAAACTATGTGATGAACCGCAAAAAAGGAAAAATATGAGAATACCTTGTACACAACAAAAAGGATCTTGACTTGAAAATGTGTATGCACTCGCGGAGTTCAAAAGGCCCAAAAGAGTGCACGGATGGGCAACCATTAACCGCATCCCATTAATGGAAAGGAGAGCAACCACCTCCAAGTACATACCACTTTTTTGGGAAAATACACCCCGCCAGCCACTGCGGCCGTGGAGGGCATCCCCCTGTGACCCTGCTATAACTGCATGGGAATGGCCAGTAGTAAGTATTGAAAAGGGAAAGGCACCCCTGTGCGCATTGGCACCAACAAAATGCCAAGGGTGCCCTCGCAGTGCTGCAAAAGGAGAGATACTGCAGATGCACCATCTTTGTCCCTATGCTTCGGTTTGGGGGATGCCCGGTGTGACTGCCTGCAGGGGGGGTTCAGGGCCCTCCCTGTCCTGCCCCCCCCCCCCCCCCCCCCCTTGGTACCACCGACCGGAGTCCCCAGCGCGGCCCTCCCAACCCAACCCGCACCGCGTCCGGGGGAAGCGCCCGACCGCCCCCTGTGTGACGTCACCAGGCAGAGTTTCCCCGGGTTTTCCCGGAGTGGGGGTGAAGAGGCCACCGAACTACGCGAAAAAGGTTGGGCACTGGGGGAAAAGGGGGACAAATGATCCCCCCCCTGATCCTCAAAGGGGGTACCCGGGGCCGAAAAGCTACATACTCTCTAACAAAGAAACGCCCCCCTCCCCCCCAGCGCAGCCGGGCGCCGTCCCTCACCTCAGGCAGGGACGCCGCAGGCAGGGGGGGGAACCCCCCGCAAAACCATGTGACAGAAGTGGTACCCCAGCTGACCAAGGCGACGTAAAGGTGCTTGAACTTTAAAAAGGAATGAAAGCTCTGAAAGCCCAAAACAATAATTTAAATTAATGAAATAACGTCGCTAAAGGGGAAATGGAAAAAAAAAAAAGGACGTCATTTCGGATCTATGCTACCTTTAGTGAAAAAAGAACGAGCGAGGAAATCGCGTAAACCCCCATGTTGAAAACCAGATGGGCGGTCAGTGCGACAGCACCACGAAAAAATCAGGATCCCTGTGACGTCGATTTCCATGACGAACCCCCCTCGGGTGCATCTACACAAAAACGGAAGGGCTGTGCTAGAAGTGGAACAAAGAAAACCCAAATTTTTAAAAGGTTAAAAAAATTTTCATCCACGACTACCATCTGTAAAAAAACCCATAATCATAAAGTTAATGTTTCTTATGTAAATCATAATTCTAATATTGGGGATATAATGCATGAAGACGGGTTTGCCTACTAAAACAATTTTCACATGGAAAAACGCAAAAATCAATTCATTCATGGAATATGCGTGCATTAAGCCTAGGCAAATGACCTAAAATTTTTACATCCACAAATAAATATTGATTTAAGCGTGCAAAAACCCTTTTTGCTGCCGCGTAAGATAAAAATAGCACCTGCCTTAAGGGGGGGGGCCGCGGTGGCCGAATGGTTAGAGCGTCGGACTCAAGATGTCAACGGCAATCTGAGTTCAAAAGGTTCGAGTCCCCGACCGCCGCTTTTGTTTCCCTTACAAAAAATTTCACCTCGTTGCCGCCTACCCCACTGGGTGGCCAACCACTCATGTCATTCCGGGTAAATAGGAGGTGACTCGAAAAAAACACCGGGGGGAAGGAAATGCAAACCCCCCTCTAAATTGCTAAGAAAAAATCAGGGAAGCCCATGTGTCAAGGCCGGGGGCCGAATAGTTGACGTGGGACGAAAGACGGTCACGACGGCCTGAATTCGGGGGTTTTCGGTCACCGCCCCGCCGCGTTTTTCCCCTTGGGAAAGGAACTTCCCCTTTGTTTTCCTACTCCACTGGGGGGCCCAAAGCCAGCCCAAGTCAAGTGTGGTCCCAAGCCCGGAAAATGAGAAATAATTACCAAAAAAGGTACCACCGGCATCTCCGGGGGAAAGGAACTGGGGCCCCTACCAGATCACTCCAAGAATCAAACATGAAACTACAATTAAGTATTTTCTGTGCCCCCGGGGTCAGACATGAACCTACCGAAAAAAAAAAAAAAAAAAAAATTAAGGGGGTTTTATTCATATGTAATAAGCCATGACTGGATTGTTGACATATGTGAAAGGTAACACGCCACATAAATTAGTTAAAAAAACCCGAGAACACTGATTTTAAATTTTCATCATCTAAAAAACCCCAGACTGCCTCGGGTTTTTTTTACTGTATAATTATATGCCAGATACTCAAATTTTTTCTGCTAGTTCTTCCCCAATTTTAAAAACCAAAGGCACTTTGCATGGCGATTAAAGAAAGGGCCCCACACTTTGGAGAAAACCCGGTAATAGTAATGGGAAGAATTAAGCATTTCATCAATATAGACACTGACATATAGCCCACAAAAGTAGGGGGCTTATTTGGGAGGTGGGGGGGTTTAGACTACGTATTTGGCAAAAATTTTGTTCATGTTGTCTGTACTTCATGGGACGAGAGTTTTAGTGCCCTTTGCAAACCGAACAGACTATACTGAACAGCGGGCTCACCCCCAAAACACCTAGGCTCAGAAAAATTTCCCGCCGGGGGCCCGGAGCATCCTTAAGGGCCCGGGTCTAGACTGGTATAACCCTTGAAATAACAACTGTTTTTAAAAATTTTTTTCAGGATTTAATTAAAGTTGTCCTGACTTATAACAATGGGTCTTTTCACGAAAAACTCTTGAAAAAAAAGAGGCCCCAGGGGCCCCCCGCACCGGGGGGGACAAAGACCCAATTTTGGCCAAGGAAAATAAACGGGGCCCGGAGCTTTATAAATTTTTATAAAAGAAGAAACGACAGATAATTTCCCCAGTTTTTTTAAAACCCAACAAGGAATTCAGGGAAAATTTAAAAAAACAGATTCGTAGTAAAAAACTGGGAACAATTTCGCAAGGTATCAATATCAAACCTCTGTGGGGACATGGGAGAAAAATTTAAAGGCTGACAAGTAAAACTCTCACAACACCCCGTTCCAAGTCCAAAGAGCAGGCTAATATGCTGCTAAGCAGTGGGGGCCGGGGAAATTTTCACTAACTCCTCCCACAAGGGGTAAAAGTCAACTAGACAAATCGAAAATAGATCGGAAAATTTAAATAGCATAGCTTTGTGTGCATTGACCCCTCCGACTTGCCCAAAAAACCGAGTGGGAACTAAGTAATGCCCTTTTGAAAGGTAAGAACCGCCCCTGGCGAAAATGGCATTACTTACAGCGTCCCTTGTACTTTGCTCAGGTACCAGGAAACCCACTTTTGCACCTGTATAGACTCAGCCTTACAAAGGGAAACATCCCAAGCTCCGGGGGTAAAAAGCCTAATCATTCCCAACCCAAAACCCAATACTGAAAAACAGGCCCTTTCCTTTACCCCCCTGTCTGTCAAAGTACTTGGAGGGTAATATGAACAGGCTTTTTGTATCACAAAATGCTAATTATCCCCCCCGACTGTATGGTTTTTCCCAGGCTAGCAGTCAGCACTGTTTTGCAGAATACTTACAAACAAAACCCAGGCTCAAAAAACCCTATTTTTTGATCTTAAATCTCCTTTGATATTTTCAAACAGAGAAAATTTTTGAGCAACTAGCTACTTTTGGTATTCCCCGGGGGAAAACTTTTCGAATCGGTCGGCTCATACTCTACAGGGGTATTAAGAGTACTCATACAAAAGTTTTGAAAATCGGCACACCCCAGGGATGTGTACTTTGCCCCCTTCTATTTAACATTTTAAGCATAGATTTAGGGGGATATACCACTTTTAGGGAAAAAATCCTTTTTTTGCATGCCGATGATATTGCATTAAATCCTCATCCGAGGGGAAAAATGCAAGAGATTCAGATATACTCTCACAAGGGTATTGAGTGTGGCTTGATAATTCGACTGAAAAAAACAAGGGTCTTACCCCAAAGACAAACCCTCTGCCAAGGTTCATATAAAAACATTTTTAATAGATCTCTGCCATCAATACAAATACCTTGGGGTTTTTTTAAAGATGCAAGTTCATCAGAAACCTGAAGAAAAAGCTGTGGGGCGGCTGAAGCCCCTTAGGACACTTTTTTGGGGAAACACAAAGGTACAATGTCAATATTGCAAGACTCTTTTTACTTGTCATACTAGGTCAGTCATAAATTATCATGCATTTTACCTAGTGTTGTACAAAGGAATCAGAGTTACTATTTAAACATAACAAAATGAAGCCTGAGGATCATTTTGGTCCCCTAGAACAACAAAAATTGTGAATATTAGAACCGAAAAAAAACTTACCCTCGTTTTCGAAGAAATTAATATAAATACCACATTTGGGGTCAAACAATTGAGAAAACCCCCCCATTGTACAGAGTTTTTCCCAAAAACTAAAACACAGAACATGGAGTACCTTTGCATGACAACACCGATTCTTACTCAAATCCATGGATAAAGTAAAAGTAAACAAATTTGCTCAGCTGAACATACCCCTAAACTAAGCCCCCTGGACGTTCTGTCCCCCCTGGAAAATGTCGGCCTAGTAATATTATACGACGCCCCCCCAAAAAAACAGTGTCCCCCCCCGTTCTTAAGCTATGCCTTGCAATTTTAAAAGAGCATCTTGAAACTCTTCCCAAAAGCATATGAATGCTAAATGACGGTCCTTGCAGTCTGGATAACAGGATTGCTTTTTTTGTATATAAAACAATTCTTAAAGCCCAGGGGTTGTAAGGGTTATGACGGGTAGCCTACGCAAATGAGTTGGGAGGAATCTCATGGCCCCCGAATTTTTATTGAATAAAGGGGGGGGTAAAAATTCTGGATTCACAAGTGCTCTCCAGGGTCTGAACATCAGACAAAGGGGCGTTAAAATCGCAAATGACATCAATAAAGTGTTCGTCAAAAGAACGGAAGGCCATGATATACGTTTTGTGTGGATTCCATCGCATGTTGGGGTCCCCCAGGCATGACTCTGATCGCCTGGCAAAGTCAGCATGTGACAAGCAAAGTGTGGATATGTCTTGGGGTACCTATTTTCCGGATTTTTTAAATATTAAAGCTTCCTTTTAAAAAGGGATTGACTGAGTTTTAATTTCAAAAAGCCCTGAAAAGCTGTACATAAAGCATTTGACCGGTTTTTTGGCAAGATTCTTTACCTATGGTTTTTATAAAAAAAGAAAAAGACAGTGTAATATTGTGCCGCAAGAAACAGGGTTGGGTATAGATTGTATTGGCAGCTCAGTATGTTTGTAATGTGAAGAAAATAAGTGTAAACTGTGTAAGAAGAAAATAAGCGAAAGCTTTTTACATTATATCTCAGAGTGCCATGGTTACAGCCTTTCAGGCCCCTAGTTGAGGTAGGGGGAAATATTAACTATTTCATATCCTTATGTCTTAGAAAAATATATTTTTATTTTTCCTAAATCTGGAATGTCATCACATGACTGCATATAAAGTAGCAATGCCCTTTTTTCCCGCCCAGCTGTACGCCCGGGGTGGCAGATGAGTAATAAACGCTGTAATTGTTTTCCTTTCTGTAAATTTTAAAAGTATTTCATAATAATGTTTTTAGCCAAAAAAAAATGGAAACCATATATGTTATAACCATGCATCAAATGTACCACAGCTTGCCCACGCCTGTGCAGTTAGCCAGGGTGGTAAATAAAGGACTAAACTAAACTAACTATGTCAGATAGCCAGGGTGGTAAATAAACTTACTTAACTTAACTTATGTCTTATGCAGATAGCCAGGGTGGTATATAAAAGATTGAACAAAATGAAATTACTT
>NC_051421.1:31996091-32003591 GCF_015228065.2 Penaeus monodon | reverse complement strand
GTTAAATCTGGCTGCAACAGATAGCAAAGGTATGTAAGGTATTACTGGACACACCTTCGTGTTTAACTTGGGATATTTAAGTGTACTTGAAACCCAAAACCATAGAAGGTAAAACGATATACACAGAGTAAAGTAAAAAGTTGAATTAACGTTTTCGTTTCATCACCCTCTCATAAATTATATATATATATTTTTTTTATTGTTTATAGACTACCACAAAAAACCCACACAACACCACACACACACACACACACACACACACACAAAACAAAATATTATATATATATATATAAAAATATATACTTATATATATATACATATATATATACATATATATATGATATATATACATATATATATATAAATATGTAATATTATTATTATATATATATATATTATATATATATATATATATATATATATTGTGTGTGGGGTGGTGGGGTGTGTGTGTGTGGTGTGTGTGTGTGTGTGTATGAGATGTGTGTGTTTTGGTGTGGGGTGTGTGTGTGTGTGTGTGTGTTTGTGTATGTATGTGTGGTATGTATGTATATCTATAACATATTATATAATAATAATATATATTATATAATATATTATATAATTATATATGTATATATATGTATTCATATATACATTTTAATAAAATTATATAATATATATATAAAATTATATATATATATTGTATATATATGATAAATATATATATACATATATAAAAAACACACATATAATACAAAACACATATACATAATGTTAATTTTCCAGCATAATTGAAACCTGCATTCTCAAAGGGGACATCCCAGGAAGCGATCATGGCAAAACCGGGAGACTGACTGAAACCTACAAAATATCAATAACAAGGATGAATACGGATCATTGGCCGAATGCTCTTTCTAAACCCAGGGTCACATTCCACGGGAAACCCCCAGGGAACGAAGTAAGAATCATCTCAAGCACTGTAAAAAAAGCTGCTTAGTCTGTGATGAAGATGGGAAGAACTATTTGAACGTTAATGTTCTGTGTGTATTCTTTCAGTGTTTTCTATCTTCACAGTCATAAGCAAAGCTGTTAATTCAGGATAACTTTCTTTGAGGGCTTGATTTTTTAGTGTAAAACTTTGGATTATAATTGTATACTTATTATGTGATGATGTGGCAATTACGTAATTAGCCATAATCATAACTACAATAACAGTATGTTAAGTTATTATCTGGAAAATAGTGTATCCATCAACATTAAGAACTAGTTTACAATAAAATTAATAAAATACGCATTTACGCACTAACATGAGCAAGTGATTTCATTTTGTTCAATCTTTTATATACCACCCTGGCTATCTGCATAAAACATAAGTAAAGTTAAGTAAGTTTATTTACCACCCTGGCTATCTGACATAAGTTAAGTTAAGTTAAGTAAGTTTAAATTTTCCACCCGGCATCTGCCAGGCGTGGGCCCAACATGTTACAATTTTACATATATCTGACATTGTACAGTAGTTGTAACTATGTAGTTGTACAAGTAAAATATAAATATAAATCATAAAAATCATACAAAATTATTACTTAATAGCTTTGCCACTGGTTGAATAACAGTTATTTGCATACGGGAGTTATCACATGTAAATTTAGGGTTAATAGTACGAGTATAATATTCAATGAAACAGATGAAATGAAATATTTACATAGTTCTTATAACTATGTTAGGTGGTGAAAGGCTGATCACATGACATCCGAGATATATGTCAAACGTTCGTTTGTTTCTTCGTTACACAGTCTACACTAGATTCTCTTTCATTCTTGCCACCGTGCAGTTGCCAGACATTCTGACCTAAAACTTTTTCTGAATAACCAGTCACATGTCTTGACTCGGTGCACCCCTAAGAAGGCGTTTGCCATAACTAACTAATGTCCCTTTAAAAATTTTTGGGGGAAAAACCCTTTTTTTTAAAAAAAGGGGGAATTTTGGGGAAACCCCTTTTTTTTTTTTTTTTTGGGGTTTTGGGGGTTTTTTTTTTTGGGAAAAAAAAAAAATTTGGAAAAATTTAAATTTTTTTGGGGGTTTTCCCCCTTTAGGTTTTCCCAAAAAAAACCCCAAAAAAATTTTTTTTCGGGGTTTTTTTTTTAATAAAAAAAAAAAAATTTAAAAACCCCCCCCCCTTTCCCAAAAAATTTTTTTTTTTAATTTTTTTAAAAACCCCCCCAAAACCAAAAAAAGGAAAAAATTTTTTTTAAAAAATTCTTTTTTAAGAAGTTTTTTTAATTTCCCCCCCCGGGGGGGGTGGGTTTTTTTTTTTTTCAATTTAAAATTTTAAAATTTTTCAAAAAAAAAAAAAAATTTTTAAAAAAAATTTTTTTAAAAAAAAACCCCCCCCTTTAAAAAAGGGGGGGGGGGAAAAAATTTTTTTTGGGTTATTTTTTAAAAATTTTTAAAAAAAATTAAAATTTTTTTTTAAACCTTTTTGGGGGAAAAGGGGTCCGGTTTAAAAGGGGGGTTTTTTTTTTTTGGGGGTTTCCTTTTTTTTTTAACCCAGGGGGGCCCCAAAAAATTTTGGAAAAACCCCAAATTTTTTCCCCCCGGGGGGTTTTGTTTTTTGGGGGGGGTTTTAAAGTTTCCCCCCCCTTTTTAACAATTTTTTTTTTTTTTGGGGGGGGTTTTTTTAATTTTTCCCCCAAATTTTTTAAAAAACCCCCCGGGTTCCCCTTTTTTCGGGTTTTTTGGGTTTCCCCCTTTTTTAAAAAACCCTTTTTTTTTTTTTTAAAAAAAGGTTTTTTTTTATAAATTTAAAACCCCCCCGGGGGTTTTTTTCCCGGGGTTTCCCCCCCCAAAAAAGGGGGGCCCCTTTTTTAAAATTTTTAAAAACCCGGGTTTTTTTAAACCTTTTTTTAAAAATTTTTAAAAAAGGGTTTTTTAAAATTTTTTTTAAAAACCCCCTTTTCCCCCCCGGGGGGGTTTTCCCAATTTTTTTTTCCCCCGGTTTTTTTTTTTTTAAAAAATTAAAAAAAAAATTTTTTTAACTTTTTTCAAAAATTTTAACCCCCCCCAAAAATTTCCCTTTTTTTTTAAAAATTTTATTTTATTTTTTAAAAAATTTTAAACCCAAATTTTTTTTCCCAAAAAGGGGTTTTTTTTTGGGTTTTTTTTGGGGGGGTTTTAAAGGGGGAAAAAAGGGGAAAAAAATTTTTTATCAAAAAGGGGGGAAAAAAAGGGGGGAATTTTTATTTTTTTGGGGGGGTTTTTTAAAAATTTTTTTAAAACCCCCCCCCCAAAAAAATTTTTAAAAAAAAAAAATTTTAAAAATTTTTTTTTTTTTAAAAAAAAAATTTTGGGGTTTTTCCCGGGGGGGAAGCCCCAATTTTTTGGGGGTTTTTTAAGGGGGGGGGGGTTTTTTTTTTTGGGGGTTTTTCCCCCCCGGGGAGGGGGGGGCCGGGGGGTTTTTTTTTTTTTTTTAAAAAAAATTTTTTTTGGGGGGCCCCCCGTTTTTAAATTTTTTCCCCGGGAAAACCCCCCCAAAAAAAACCCCCCTTTTTTTTTTTGGGGGCCCCCCCGGGGGGTTTTTTAAATTTTGCCAAAAGGGGGGAAAAAATTTTTTTTGGGGGTTTTTTTTGTTTCCCCCTTTTTAAAAAAAAATTTTTTTACCCCCGGGGGGGCCCAGTGGGGGGGGAAAAAAACCCCCCCCCAAAAAAAAAAAAAAACCCCGGGGTTTAAAATTTAAACCGTTTTTCCCTTTTTTCCCCCCCCTTTCCCCCCGGGGCCCCCCCCGGGGTTTTTTTAGGGGGCAAAAAGGGGGGCCCCAAAAACCTTTTTTTTTTTGGGTTTTAAGGGTTTTTGGGTTAACCCCAAAATTTTTTTTAAAAAAAAATTTTTTTTTTTAAAATTTTTTTTTAAAAAAAAAATTTTTTTTTCCCCCCCCTTTTTTTTTGGGGAAAAATTTTTTTTAAAATTTTTTTAAAATTTTTTTTGGGGGAAAAAATTTTTTTCCTTTTCCCTTTTTTTTTTTCCCCCCCCCAAAATTTTTTTTCCCCAAAGGGTTTTTGGGGCCCCCCAAAAACCCCCTTTTTTTTGGGGCCTTTTCCCCCCCCTTTTTTTTTTTAAAAACCCCCCCCTTTTTTTTTGGAAAAAAAATTCACAAAAAAAAAATTTTTTTAAAAATTTTTTGGGGGTTTTTTTTTAAAAATTTTTTTCCCCAAAAAATTTTTTTTAAAAAAATTTTTTTACGTTTAAAAAATTAAAAATTTTTTTTTAAAAATTTTGGGGGTTTTTTTTGGCCCCCCCCAAAAGGGGGGCCCCCCCCTTTTTTTAAAGGGGGGGCCCTTTTTTTTCCCCCCTTTTTTTTTCCCCCCCTTTTTGGGCCAAAAACCTGTTTTTTTCCCCTTTTTTCCCCCGGGCCCTTTTTTTTTGGGGGGTCCCCCCCCGGGGGGGGTTTCCGGGACCCCCCCCCGGGGGGGGGGGGTTGGTTCCCCCCCCGGGGGTTTGGGGGGGGGGGGGGGGGGGGCCGGGCTTTTTTTGGGGGGGGGGGGGGAGGGGGGGGGCCGGAAAACCCCCCCCCTTCCCCGGGTTCCCCCTTTTTGGGGCCCCGGGGGCCGGTTTTTTTCCCCCCCGGGGGGCCCCGGGTTTGGGAAAAAGGGCCCCCCCCTTGCAAAAAAACCCCCCCGGGGGGGGGGCCCCCCGGGGCCCCCGGGGGGTTTGGGGGGGCCCCGGTTTTTAAAAAAAAAATTTTTTTGGGGGGGGTTTCCCCCCTTTTAAGGGGGGCTTTCCCCCCGGGGCCCTTTTCCCGGGGCCCCCCAAAAAAACCCTTTAAAAAACCCCCGTTTTTTTTAAAAGGAAATTTTTTTTTTTTGGGGAAACCCCAAAAAAAAACCCCCCCAAACCCTTTTTTTTCCCCTTTTTTCGGCGGGGGCCCCCCGGGGGAAATTTTCCCCCCCCGGGGGGGGGCCCCCGGGGGGAAACCCCCCCTTTTTTAAAAACCCCCCCCCCAAAAATTTTTTTTTTTTCCCCCCCCCGGGGGAAAGGGGGGGTTTTTCCCTTTTTTTTTTTTGGGGGGGGGGCCCCTTTTTTTTTTCCCTTTTTTCCTTTTTTAAGGGGGTTTTTTTTCCCCAAAAAACCCCAAAAAATTTTTTTTTCCCAAATTCGGGGGAAAAAAATTTTAAAAAGGGGGGTTTTCCCGGGGGGGGGGGGGGCCCCCCCCCCCTTTTCCTTTTCCCCGGGGGGGGGGCCCCCCCCCCCCGGGGCCCCCCGGGGGGGGGGGGGGCCGGGGGGGGTTTTCCCCCCAACCCCCCCCCCCCGGGGGGGGTTTTTTTTTTAAAAAAAATTACCAAATTTTTTTCGGCACTGTTTTTTGGGATTTTGACCAAAAAAAAATTTTTTAAAAAAAAAAAAATTTTTTTGGTTTTAAAAGGGCCCCCGGGGGGGGGCCCCCCCAAAATTCCAAAAAAAATTTTTTTTTTGGGGGGGGGGGAAAAAAAAATTTCCCCCGGGGGGGGGTTTTTGGAAAGGGGGGGTTTTAAAAATTTTTTTTTAATTTAAATTTTTTTAAAAAATTTTTTTTTTAAAAAAGGGGTTTTTTTTTATTTTTTTTCTTTTTTTTTTAAACCGGGGGTTTTTAAAAAAAATTTTTGGAAAAAAAAAAAATTTTTTTTTTTTTTAAAAAAAAAATTTTTTTCCCCTTTTGGGAAAAATTTTTTTTTTTTGGGGGCTAAAAAAGGGGGGGGGGTTTAAAAAAATTTTTTTTTTTTTTTTTCCCCCCCCTTTATTTTTTTTTTTTTTTTTTTCCCCCCTTCAATCACTATCTCTTTTTTTATTACTTCGTAAAGGGAAGAATTTTATTAAAGAAAGGAAAAGAAAAAAAGAAAAAAAAAGAAAAAAGACTTTTTTTATATTTATTTATTTTCATTATTTTATTATTTTATTTTATCCTTTTTTTCACCAAACGTTTAATTTTTTGCAGGGGCTTTGCTCCCCAAACCTTTCATAATGATATTTTGGAAAATGAAATACCCCAAAAAAAAAAAAAAAAAAATATGCTTGAAAAAGAAAAAGCATTTTAAAAATGGAAAAGGCCTGGAAAGGGTTTAGCTTTCCCCTCCAACGGTATTTTCCCCAGGGGAAACAACAAAAAAATATTTTGCTTTTAAGTTGAAGGGTTTTTGCATTTTTGCGACACCCAAAAACTCACACAAACAAAATACAAAAACCCCCAATAAGATGTTGATATTCACCTTTTTCTCCAGTAAATATAGGGTTTTTTGGGTTTTGGGCCCAAAAAGCGGGGCCCGCGGTTGGGGATAAAGTCCGGGAAATTTTTTTTTCCATGTTTTTGAAAAAAAGTAATTTTTGTTAAAAAAAAATTGGGTGATGGATAAAAAAAAAAGAGGAAAAAAAAAGAAAGAAAAAATTTCAGTATTTAGGATTTATTTTTAAGTAAAATAGCTTTTCTCCTAATTAAAGCCTCTAAAAGTTAGATAACTATTTGATTTTAGGGGGGATTTAATTTCAAAAATATATATATATTATATATATTTTAATATATAAAATATTTTATATATATATATATATAAAATAAAAAATATATATAACACACACACAAAACACAACACACACCCCCACACACAAAACACAAAATATATATATACACATATATATATTTTATTTTATAAAAATATATTATATATATATATACATATATATAATTAAAATATTAAAAATAATATATATAAAAAATTTTTATATAAAATTAAAATATAAAATATATATATATATATATATATTATTTTTTAAAATTTTTTAAAAAAAAAAATACCTATAAATATATATATAAATATTTATATATAAAATTAAAAAAAAGAGAGAGAAGAGAGAGAGAGAGAGGGAAAGCGAGAAAAACAAAGGAGAGAGAGAGAGAAAAAGAAAGGAGGAAAAAAAAAGAGAGAGAGAGAAGGGGAGAGAGAGAGGAAAGAGAGAGAGAGAGGAAAAGAGAGAGAGCAAAACAGGAAACAGGAAAGCCATTTCTGAAGGGTTTGACCCATGGATAAATTTTTGTATTTTCCCGGGAAAGCACAAAAAATGAATCAGATGCAACTGTGTCTAATTTTTACATCGGAGAATAATAGTAATAAAAAATTTGGGTTTGGGGACAGGCTCTTTTTACTCCGGGCAAATTTCGGCTGCCTGGGTATTTTTGGGTAACCCTGTAAAACCCCCTGTGCAACGAGGGGAGTGCAAGGGGTTTGGGGACAAGGTTCCCCCCTCCGGGCCCATACCCACAAGGAGAACCAGGCAAAAAAAATATCAACAATGTACTTTTGGGAAAAAAAAACATTTTACGCATTTTTTTCGAACATCAACACCAGTTGTTTTCATATTTACAAATTTTTAAAAGGGTATCTGAAAAAACCCGGCTTTACAGCTTGAGTGATAATAGACATTTTTTTTGGTTTATACGGGAAAAGAAGACGCCACAAAAAAAAAATCAGCCATCGAAACACGTAAAAATTCCCAGTCACC
>NC_051421.1:31974406-31981906 GCF_015228065.2 Penaeus monodon | reverse complement strand
AAATCAAGATAGAGAGCGTTTAATAACACACTCTCATGTAAATTAGCTGAATGATATTGCCGTTGCATGAAAGCGACTACTCAATATCAAACATTATATGATGCCTATGGGTACACATTAATTTCATATACCATCAAAGTTTTACAAATTGCATGATTAAGAACATCTCTTTACGACAAAAAAGTAACTTCCATTATTTTAACATTCGTAATTTTCTATTAACTGTAGTGCCCAATAATGTTTAAGGACCATTACCTTTATCAAAACATTACCTTTATCAAATTATTTAAAATTACATTAGTTAGAGAAGTATGGGAGGTATCACTGTGCTGGGTAACTAAAACATTTACAATACATTTATTTGGTATTAACAAAACACACAATAGTTAAAACTGGACATGCCACAAGATGGACAAACTTCACAAATTTAAACAAGCAAAACTAGCAAGGCCGGAAATACAAAACCTTCAGTCACACATACCAGTAATATTGTTAAGTATAATTATTCCCGTGCCAGTTAAGAAAGGTGCTTTAATAAATGTCAGTAATACTTTAATACTTAACTTGCACCTCGGAGATTACGTGGGTGGATCATGAGCAGAACCAAAAAAAAAAAAAAACGCTGAAAAATCCTGCGACCTGCTTCAGTTACTGCACCAAAGGGGAGTCGTGGCGCTAACCAAAAAAATTACCCACTCGGAAAGAGTAGAGCGGGTATGTGGGTTCGACAGGGACGCCATCTGTGCAAGGTGGCAGTCCGCAGGAAAATGGCAATTGCTGAAGGGCACGCCTTTACATACCGAGGTGTATTAAATAAGCCCAAACAGCAAAAAAGCAAACAACTGTGTAAACTGAAATAAAACCTCAAAACAATAAATAAACGAGTAAAAAACATTCAAATCAAAAACAAGTAAAAAGGTGAAAAATAGGTAAAACAAACAGTAAAACAGGCGTAAGAACGACTAAACCCAGCAGTAAGCAGCAAACAACACAATCTTAAGCTTCCATCTACTACAGTAACACCTTCCAACTACAAAAAGATCGATATGTTTAATAATTCATAGCGCTATAAAATTCACACTCTCACCGCTATTTAGTAGAGATCTACATTCACCCAGGAGAAAATATGTAGTGTCAATAACGTGCCTGTTTGTATACTCATGCAAGGTTGCAAGCACGTACATAAGGCGAGTCTTTGTTGGCTAATAATTTGTCTTTGCTTTGTGTATACTAGAAATACTATCCTTTGGTCGGGGTATTGTGATTTAAAAAAAAATGTATTGATTTTTAAGCATTTTACTTTGCGTCAAACAGTTTGAGAATATTTTGACATCAAGGTTTTTATCATTTGCCATTTTATTGACTTTTTTTTTTCTTTTTTCACTAAGTGTAAAAGAGATTTATACGATTTGTATTATAAGCCGTGTTATAATGTCGCAAATTACCCTTTAATGTTGGACTGGATCAATACCATTCTTAGAATAGTTGAGGTGTGGAAGGAAAATTATTTTAATGAAACATAATAAAAGTGATTGAAAGACAAACATTCCTGTTGGCAGAAAAAAAAAAATCTAAAATTCAGAAAAAGAAAACATAGAATCGCGTTCGATTCTTTTGTAAAGGATTCTACCCCCCCCCCCCCTCGCCCCCTCCCTCATCAGCGACCTCCGGGGTTAGCTGTCCAAGATTTGCTACGTGATTAGGCTGATTGTGCTCTGTAGCCTCTTAATTTAGCGTCTTAGAACTGAAAAAAAAAAATCTGTTATCAATAGAAGGTGTCAAGGCTGGTGTTTCTGATATGCTTAATAGGTTAGCTGTTCGATAAGAGCCTTATTTCCTCCAAGATTGTGTTAATCTTTCAACATTTCCATTTACTCGAAATATTTCCTTGCATTCTCCATTCAGATTTATCGTTCTCTCTCATCCCCCTGCTTCTCTTTCATTACCATGTATATCCTTGCTTTGGTGACTAGGAATTGCTACGTGATTCGATGGCTGATTGTGTTTTGTGGCGTCTTCATTTCCCGTATAGGAACCGAAAAAAATGTCTATTATCACTCGAAGCTGTCAAGCCTGGTGTTTCAGATATCCTTAATAGATTGTAAATATGTAAACAATGGTAGTTGATGTTGCGAAAGAAATGTCGTAGAAATGTTTTTCTTCAAAAAGTATCATTGTTGATATAATGCACTGGTTCTCCTTGTGTGTATAGGCGGAGGGAGGAACTTGTCTCCAAACCTTGCACTGCCTCGTTGCACAGAGGGGTTAGCAGGGTTAGCACAATATCCAGGCAGCCGTAATTTGACCGGAGTCAAAAGAGCCTGTCACCAAACCCTAAATTATTATTACTATTATTCTCCGATGTCAAAATTAGACACAGTTGCATCTGATTCATGTTTGTGCATTCCGGAAATACAATAATTATCCATGGGTCAAAATCCTTCAGTAATGGCTTTCCTGATGCCTGCTTGCTCTCTCTCTCTGTCCTCCTCTCTCTCTCTCTCTCTCTCTCTCTCTCTCTCTCTTTAGTATTTACAAAATCGCTTTCAGGTTCTCTCTCTCTCTCTTTCTCTCTCTCTCTCCTCTCTCTCTCTCTCTGCTCTCTCTCTTCTCTCTCTCTCTCTCTATTATATATATATATATATTCTATTATATATATATATATATATATATAATATATATATATATATAATATATGTGTGTGTGTATATATATATATATATATATATATATATTATATTAATATATATATATATATATATATTATATATATATATATATATATATATATATATATATATATATATATATATGTGTGTGTGTGTGTGTGTGTGTGTGTGTGTGTGTGTGTGTTATTATATATATATATATATATATATATATATATATATATATATATATATATATATATATATATATATATATATATATATGCATTAACATCCTCCCTAGAATCAAATAGTATATCTAACATTTTAGAGAGCTATTAAGTAGGAGCAAAGCTAGTTACTTAAAAATAAATCCTTAAATACTGCAATATTTTCTTTCTTTCTTTCTTTCTTTCTTTTATACCATCATCAATTTACTTTTAACAGAAATTACATTTTTCATAAACATGGAAAACAAAACTTCAGACTTTATCGCAACCGCTGCCTCGCTATTATGCCCAAAGCAGAAAACTATATTTACTGGAGAAAAAGGTAGAATATCAACATCATTAGTGCGTGTTTGTATGTGTGTGTGTGAGTGTTTGTGTCGCGAGATGCTGGAAACTTCAACTTCAAAGCAAAATATTTTTTTTGTGTGATTTCGCTGCTGGAAATACCGTGTGGACGGGAAGCTAAATCTTTCAGGCACATTTCCACTTTTACCTGCTTTTTCATTTCAAGCATATGTTTTTTTGTTTTTTTTTTCGTATTTCATCTTCCAGAAATATCATTATGTAGGTCGGGAGCCAAGACCATACGCAAAGTATTAACGCTTTGGTGAGAAAAAGGATATAATGAAATAATAATAATAATGATAAATAAATAAATATATAAAAGGTCTCTTTCTTTTTTCTTCTTTCTTCTTTTCCTTTCTTTAATAAAATTCTGATCCCTCACGGAAGTAATAGTGAGAAAACAGAGATAGTGATAATGACAGGAATAGTGAGAAAATAAATAAAAGATAAAATAAATTAGGATAAATTCTCCCAGTAAACTGAAAACTTGTTTAGTTTCAAACAGCTTAAACTCAAACGCCTTGGCACATCAGAACCCCACTGAATGAAACAGATATATTTCCACGCATGGACGCGAGAAAATTAGTTACGTTGGCAGTACGAAGCTGATATTCTATTCAATATTCTAAGTCTAATATTCCAATATGCTTTAGCTCTTAAGATTACTCTCCATGAAACGATACAGAATGGAAAACAGGGAAGAAAACACGCCATAAAGAGGCCTCAATTCTCCTTGTGTTATGAATGGAGACAGATTATACAAGAGCAAGTTGTACAATACTAAACCTAAACCACTCATTCATTAAATCACCTGCGAAGTGGCTAAAATCTACGGGTCCATCACGCCACATTTAATTGTTTATGTCAGACAGTTGTAAGCCTAGTAACACCAAAGCAGGACGTCATCAGGATTTCTCCTGTGTTCTGGACGATTTTTCGAGGGATAAACCCCCTCAACTGGTTGTCCTTATACTCCAGAGTGTTGCGTTGTGTGTGTGTGTGTACACACCGCAAATTGTGTTGGATATTATGTCAGGGACTCCAAAAAAAAACAGTCCTAGTAAAATTACGAATACTGAGTGTGATGCTAAGGTAACAGGGTTCTGTAAACAACGACCGTTGGCGAGACCTGGGTGAATGTATTGTGTGACAGCACTTGACCTGGCGCTCGCACCTCCCCGCGCCCGACCGCAGGGATTAATCACCCAAGAAAAGCGGACGGGACAACCACCCCCTCACTGTCCTACCAGGGATGAGGGTGGGGACGCGCCTGATGACCCCCCCAGTACCAGTGCCAACTACCAACCCCCTCAACCCTCCACTCCTATGGGAGGGATTGTATTTCCACCGACATAGGGATGTGAACGATGTGGATTCGACTGCCGACGCCTGATGCTGATAACGAAGGGAATTCCAACTCGTTTCAGACCAACAGGAAAAAAGTGAAAACCATGCCAATAAACACCAACACCTGACCAAGAAAGCAAACGGAACGACCCACAGCGCGAACCCATCGCCCCGGGAGAGGTACAGTAGACTGGGCCTTTCCTGAGGACGAAACTTCCGTCGATAAAATAAGGTGGATGGAGGGAGGTCAGCCAGCCTGCCGCCCCGCCAAGAGGAGGGCCACGCTAGACATGGTGCAGGGAAGATGGGACATCCTCGCGCTACGTCTATGTACGACGAGAACAACAACAATATGTGGCCCTTGATGAATCATGGCATTTTTTTGCGGGGATCCTCTTGCAAACAAAGATGACTTTCAGCCTAAAAAAGAAAAATACGGGGAATAGACACCTGGTTACCAGGTTTCGAAGGAGGCGGCCGCTGAGGAAGAACGGCATCTTTCCGGGCGTTTTTTAAAGCCCCGGAGGATCCTATAAGGACGGACAGCCCTTTGAACAGCTCATCCTTGTATGGTAGCTGTGAACAGCCGCCACCTACAAGAGTACCATTCTTTGGAAGATACATAGAGGCCGAGCTCCATTCCGACCGTGGTGCTCAGAGGTCCTTGTAGTCTGCTACAAGTGTCAAGGTTATGCCCCGTAAGCTAAATATTTTGCAGGCAGGACACAGCGTGGTGCTGTCTGTGCAGGAGCTCACACGGCAAATGACTGCCCTGCAAGAACGACGGAAAGGACAACGACAATGAGGACGGCCGCCCAACCCTCTTGAAGAGTTCGTCAGGTTGCAGAGGGAAGGTGTGACGGCCTGGCACCGTAACTGCCCCCACAAACCGCCACGAGCACGGCCCCCCCCCCCCCACCTGCCCACCGTACCCTCGACCGCGGGTGGCGATGCCCAGACCACCACACACACCCACCCTGGGCCGGCGTGACGTCACCAAACCCACATGAATTCCCGCAACTGCCAGGGGATTCCCCATCCTAGGAAACAGTGCCACAGAGAAACCTTGGGTGAAAAGACATGGATACGGCCGAGGAAATAAGAAGCTCAGGCTAAAGAGATTGCTGACAATGAAAAAAATCATCAGGCAAGATATTGCTGATTGAAAATAATGATAATGTAGAACCAAAGTGAGCGTGTAGACGGGAAAAAATGTGCGTTCATAATGATGTTAGTGATGTCGTGAGGTTAAAATACGAATGAGGTCTCTGATATTATTATTACGCACGACAAAAGTGAGCTTGAGACCAGGAAAATGTGCGTTCTCTGATGATTTTTAGTGAATGTTGAAATAACGGAATGAAGGTCTCTGATATTATTATTACGCACGTGCGTTCTTATGAATTGTTAGTGATGTTTAGTGATGCTGCCAATACGAAGGATGTCTCTGATATTATTATTAACTCACGGCGGACATCTGAAAACAGTGACTACAGGAGACCGTAAAAATGAGCTGAACGAAGATGCGAAGGAAACGGCCGATCTTGGGACATTCACTCAGAAAATGCTATCAGGTACGATTATGCGTATAGTATCAATACGCGGAAGCGCGCAAACATATAAATAAAGAAGATAACAACACAAATACGTAATGCATGTACAGACAGTATGCGACTAAAGATTTCATCAAACAGAAATTTGGACCACAATCAGTTAAACATAGGTTGTGATGGGTGACAAGAAAACAATTACTTTTCTTTCATGGGAATTACTTGTGTTCACCCGTAGAATTATGACTTGCTTTAACTATATTCAGAACAATAATGTTGAAGTTTATCTGTTTACAAGAGCCCTTCACAATCATCCACTAAATAAAAACCGCCCCTAGAATTAGAGGCTAACCACTCCCCTATACGAACACAGGAAATGACAGGCCTAGTGACTTATGTTCAGTGACACCATAAACCGGCATAAAGTTGGTGACAGAAATCTAATGACAATAATGTGCAGTATCACATTTACATATTCGAACAGCCACTCTGGTTTTTTCTCTCTGTAAAATGTTACGCAAGGTGTAGAAAGTTTTCAGACTGCTCACTGCCCAACTTTTCAGAATCAACGGCACACTATGCATGGGAAGCTTTTAATGCTAGACCTTATACATTTGGAGATAGTCCAATGCAATGAAAATGGGCGAGAGTTCCCGACATTTTTGTGAACAACTAGATTCTATGACCATATATGATGCAGACGGCAAACTCACGTGGCGGGGGGCAGGCTAGATTAGTGGTAATAGGAAGGGATCCTTGGGTGCTGGAAACGTCCGAAGCATGCTTGCAACGAGCTAATCAGTGACCACTTTGCAATAGTAACGAGATACCTGTTGATAATACTCATTCACCAAAAACAAATAGGGGCAAAATTCTAATCCCCCCTTACCTTGAGCATCACTTAAAAAATCACGTATCCTATGACTGGTAAAATGATTACCAGTAACAAGTGGGTTGATAAATTTTCCATGGACATGACAACATTGGTCCACGATTATACAACACTTGGGTCTGTCCAAACATGGCATCAATGTTAAGCTCGCTAGACTGTTTTACCTTGCTTTTATAAGGTCAGTTGTAGACTACCATGCACTGCCAACTTGTTGCCGTGTAATGAATCAGAAATAGGGTAGTTTTGGAGGTAGTGCAAATGAAGCTATGAGGATTATCCTCGGCGCCCCGAGAACAGCAAGGATAGTAAACATGAGACAAATTAAACTTACCATTCCATTTCTGATAGATAATTTTATTTCCACCATCTTTGGGTCAAAGCTCTGAGGGAACCCTCGTATCTCTCAGTTTTCCAAAAACAACTGCAACATAAAATCCGCAAGAAGACCGTGCAAATCACACACACGCGCGCCCGTCTGATACCACAAA
>NC_051421.1:31954406-31959406 GCF_015228065.2 Penaeus monodon | reverse complement strand
CCTCGTGATTCATTTCCACCGCATTGCCCTCTCCTGCTTCAGTGGCCTTTGTTCCAGCCTCTCGAGCTCCGGGGATTATGTGCAGTTCGCGATTTCCATACATTCTCATGTCGTCGAGTACATGGAAGGTGGAGGTTAATACAGGGAATTTCCTTTGTTTTACTTGCAGGGAAATGTGGCTTCTTCTGAATAAGATGGAAGAAAGAAAGAACGAAGGTGGAAGAAGAAAGAACAGAAAAAAGAACTAAAAGAAAAGGATCCAAAATGATAAAGGGGTTAAATAGTAAAAAGAAAAAGTGTTTTACTTGGAGAAAAAATACTGAGGATAAAAAGGAGGAGGGGAACATGACATAATGGAAAAAAAAGGAAGATAACCAAGAAAACGAATAATAAGAAGAAGGAGAAGAAGTAATAAGAGGGAAAATAGAACAGGAGTAAGGCCATCCATGTTATGAAAAACTACACGTCAAACAAAATGACTATGGATAACCATACAATGAACACTTTCCTTGATTAAGGAAGAGATAGCCTGAACTGAACTTTAAAAAAGTAACATTTCTATATCAGTATGAACATTAACAAAAGGAATGAAAGAGAGAGTGAGATGATGATGGGAAACCCTACCACAGTTTAAAACTTCATAATAGTTTCGCTGCCCAAGGAGTGATAAGTTTTGTCATTCTTTTCCACTTCCCCGCAGCCTCCTGTAATGAATACCTACGATTTTCTTCCCTTGGTGTGACTTAAACTTCTCGCAAATATAGCTAGCATGATGGCTTACACCGATATGAAATGTTTCTATTAGATAAAGGAACACATACACACGCACACCTCTCTCTCTCTCTATATATATATATATATATATTGTGTGTGTGTGTGTGTGTGTGTGTGTGTGTGTGTGTGTGTGTGTGTGTGTGTGTGTGTGTGTGTGTGTGTGTGTGTGATATATATATATATATATATATATATATATATATATATATATATATATATATATATATATATATATATATATATACATATATATATATATGTATATATATCACACACACACACACACACACACACACACACACACACACACACACACACACACACACACATATATATGTATATATATATATATATATATATATATATATATATATATATATATATATATACATATATGTGTGTGTGTGTGTGTGTGTGTGTGTGTGTGTGTGTGTGTGTGTGTGTGTGTGTGTGTGTGTGTGTGTGTGTGTGTGTGTGTATGTATATATATAGTATATATATATATATATATATATATATATATATATATATATATATATATATATATATCAATGATATATGTATATGTATATACACACACACACACACACACACACACACACACACACACATATATATATATGTATATATATATATATATGGGGACGCGGTGGCCGAATGGGTAGAGCGTCCGACTCAAGACTATCACGACGGTAATCTGAGTTCGAGGGTTCGAGTCACCGGCCGGCGCGTTGTTTCCCTTCGGCAAGGAACTTCACCTCGATTGCCTGCCTAGCCACTGGGTGGCCAAGGCAGCCCAAGTCAGTGCCGGGTAAATAGAGATGGTGACTCGATAAAAAAAAAAAAAAACACCGGGCGGAAGGCAATGGCAAACCACCGCTCTAAATTGCCAAGAAAAATCATGGAAGCCCATGATCGCCAAGGCCGCGGTGGCCGAATGGTTAGAGCGTCAGACTCAAGACTGCCACGACGGCAATCTGTGTTCGAGGGTTCGAGTCACCGGCCGGCGCGTTGTTCCCTTGAGCAAGGAACTTCACCTTGATTGCCTACCTAGCTACTGGGTGTCCAAACCAGCCCAAAGTCAGTGCTGGTCCCAAGCCCGGATAGAATAGAGAGAATGATTACCTAAAAAGGTACCACCGGCACTCTCCGTGGAAAGGAACTGGGGACCCTACCACGTACTCACTCCAAGAGCATTACAACATGAAAACTACAATTAAGTATCATGTTGTGACCACGGCGGCTCAGACATGAACCTACCGTTAAAAGAAGAAGATATATATATATATATATATATATATATATATATATATATATATATATTGTGTGTGTGTGTGTGTGTGTGTGTGTGTGTGTGTGTGTGTGTGTGTGTGTGTCTGTGTGTGTATACATACACATGCACACACACACACATACACACACACACGCACACACACACACACACACACACGCGCACACACACAAACACACACACACACACACATAAATAAATATATATATATATATATATATATATATATATATATATATATATATATATATATATATATATGCTTAACATAGTTCTCAATTTTGTTTCTCGGTTTTCAGAACGTAGCAATATACAGTTATAGAATATATACCCTTGTTCAGCATATCACAATATTGGAATATCTTTAACAATACTCGATATTTTCTATCAACTTCGTTCATAATTTCATTTCAACGAACTGAGTGGAAAGGCCGGTTTATACCTTTATTACTTCATTCGATAGGATTATGATGATGAAATTATTTGACTTCGTAACCAAACCGGATTTCCAGTTTTCGAGATTATTTTTCTTCTTTCTTATATTTTGAATTAGGAAAAGAGAGAACGAATGAGAGAAAAAAAAAAACATAGGAAGTGAAGGATTTAAAACATGTTTTTGAATCAGCTGATGCGAAAGTGTTTTCAGTGTTGGGACGCATTTCTCTCTGCAAATGATTATATGCCTTTATTCTGCCATGGGATGAATAAATATTACCATTATTGTAATAAAAAGAAGAAAATGATCATAAAAAAAGGAAAAAAAAAGAAAAAAAATAAGAAAGAAAGAAAGAAAGAAAAAATTTATATATATACATATACATATATATATTATTTATATCTATCTATTTATCTATCTATATCTATCTATCTATCTATCTATCTATCTATCTATCTATCTATCTATCTATCTATCTCTATCTATCTACCTATATATATATATATATAATATATTTTAAATTATATATATATATATATATATATACATATATATATATATACATATATATACATACACACGCACACACGCACACACACACAGAAAGAATTTTTGCGGCTGATATATAACAAATCCCTTTTAGTTCCAGCTACAGCGCCAAGATTTATTTGGTTTTGATGATAGATAAAATGCAATTGCGTTGCTGCTGCGAGTAAGAAAGCTTTGGTGAGATCATTATTCTTTTGTAACAATTCTGTTTTCTGTTCGACGGACGAGGAATATTGCTCAACTAACTTTCCTCTCTCTCTCCATTTCTTTCTCTCTCTCTCTCTCTCTCTTCTTCTCTCTCCTCTCGTCTCTGCTCTCTTATCGCTCTCTGTCTCGCTCTCTCTCTCTCGCATTCTCTCCTGCTCTCTCTCTCCATTTCTTTCTCTCTCTCTCTCTCTCTCTCTCTCTCTCTCTCTCTCCTGTCTGTCTATCTATCTTTGATCACGTATCTATTATCTTGCTATCTCTATTCTATCTGATCTATGATCTATCTATCGGCCTATCTATCATCCTATTTATATTAAAATTTATAGTATATATATATAATATTATATTATATATATATATATATATAATCTAGAGATATATTATTATATATATATCTTGAAAACAGAACATTTCAACAAATTTCTTTCTGTCAGACAGACAAGGAATATTGCTAAATTACCTTCCTCTCTCTCTCTCTCTCTCTCTCTCTCTCACTCTCTCTCTCTCACCTATCTCTCTCTCTCTCTCTCTCTCTCTCTCTCTCTATATATATATATATACTTATATTTATATATATATATATATATAATAAATATATAATATATATATATTATATATATATATATATATATATATATATATCCATCTCTAATATCTATTTATCTTTAGTATACTTATCTCTGAACAAAAAATTATGTGTTGTTTGTGTGGGTATGGTGTTGTGTGGTGGTGTGTGTGTGTTGTGTGTGGTGTGGTGTGTGTGTGTGTGTGTGTGCTTGCGTGCATATGTGCATGCGTGTTGTCTGTGTCTCATGTGCCTGCCCAAAAAAGGATTATGACACACACACACAACACAACACACACACTACATCACACACACACACACACACACACACCACACACACACAACACATACACACCACACACACACACGAACACACACAACGGGACAAGACACAGCACAAATATACATTATTTTTTAAAAGAATATGTGTGCACATATGTATATATGTATATAAAAATTATGTATAATTTTCCAAATTATTGCCAGCAAGCAAACAGAAGTTAGGAAAAATTTTTTCCTCATATCAGTACCGAGCAATATCGGATTATTTAAATAAAAGTAATCTGATACGAATAAAAGATTTCTATCATGTTTTTTTACTCTAAAGAGGAATGAAAAATTATTCTAAACGTCAATTATTTCTCTTAAATATTTTTCGTGAAAAATATCAGTTCCAGAACGGACTGGGACCATAATGCGCTTTGAATAGGTTTGTTCTACCACCTATCCCGCCCAAAAGGGGATATCTTTTGCCGAGAATTTATTTACACGTGAAAGTTATCCAAGTCCTGAGTGCTTTGGATTCCGACACAAACGTAACCACGCGAGATTACTTAGCACGGTGCGATTCCATGTTTATTAACGCGTAAGGTGATTCAAGAGTAAATGTAACCTCGGGTGTTCTAAAGAGCAGGTGAGAAATGTCGATGAGAATAGAAACGATTTTTAAGAATTAGGAGTATGGACGGCTTAAACTAGCAGCATTTACCTGAAGTAAGTGTTGGACCAATTAGATTTTCTTTTTTTTCTTTTCTTTTTGTTGTTGTTTTTCAAGTGGTAGAAGGAGCATAATAACGAAGCGGATTTTATAGCCTTCATGATTATCAGAATTTTGCAAGTTCTACACTATGCCCGGCATTTTTCAATGTGATAGGTATACGCGTATAAATTTTTAGCAT
>NC_051421.1:31944406-31949406 GCF_015228065.2 Penaeus monodon | reverse complement strand
TGTACATCATACAAATACATAACAACAACGACAACAACAACAATAACAAAACAACAACAACAACTATAATAGCAAACAAATGAATAAAAGGAAAATAAAAGAAAGATAGAAAGTTAACGTTCGTACATTATCTATTATTCACTTCTCTTTGTGTAAGAGATTTCCAGCGAAAGTTTGTTTGTTGCCGATTTATAACTAATCCCTTTTAGTTTGTGATGCAAGTGCCCTGATTTATCTGGTTCCGATGATAAATAAAGTGCAGTTACCTTTGCTGCTGAGTTTTGATGTCACTTTCTCGCACTCATTCTCCTTGTTTTCCAATCTTACGAAATAGAAAAAGATTTAAAAATATTTAAAGCGAGACAGACCTCACCGAAACTATGACCTAAATTTCTTTCACTGCTAAAAATTTTACGCGTATACCTATCACATTGAAAAATGCCGGGCATAGTGTAGAATATTGCAAAATTGCTGATAATCATGAAGGCTATAAAATCCGCTTCGTTATTATGCTCCTTCTACCAACTTGAAAAAAACAACAAAAAAAAAAAAAAAAAAGAAAAAGAAAATTTTAATTTGGGGTCAAAAATTACTTCAGGTAAATGTTTCTATTTAAAAGTTTAAATTCCTCAAAAAATTTTTAAAAAACCCTTTCCCTTTTCTTCATCGCATTTCTCACCTGCTTTTTGAACACCCAAAAAGGGTTTAAAATTTTTACTCTTGAACCCACCATTACGACTTAATAAACAGGAATCTGCCCTTGCTAAGTAGACTCGCGTGTTCCCTTTTGGGGGCCCGGAATCCAAGAACTCGGGACCTTGGAAAATTTCACGTGTAAAAAATTCTGGGGCAAAAAGTACCCCCTTGTGGGGGGGATAGGGTGGTAGCCCAAAACCTTTCCCAAAGGGGCATTTTGGTCCCAGTCCGTTCTGGAACTGTTTATTTTTCCCAAAAAAAAATATTAAAGGGAAAAAAAAATTGAACGAGTTGAGAATTTTTTCATTTCTTTGAGAAAAAAAACTTTAAATTTAGAATATCTTATTCTTTTCGGGATTTATTTTTATTTAAATAATCCGATATTGCTCGGTACTGATATGGGGAAAAATTATTTCTATTTCTTTTTTGTTGCGGGAAAATAGGGGGAAAAATTAAAAATAATTTAATACATATATACTTGGCACACATTTTTTTTTAAAAAAAAATAATGTATTGTTTGTCGTGTGCGTGGTCCGTGTGTGGGGTTTGTGTGGTGTGTGGTGATGTTTTGTGTGTGTGTGGTGTGTGTGTGTGTGGGGTGTGTGTGGTTGTGTGTGTGGGGTTTGTGTGTGTGTCATAATTTTTTTTTTGGGCAGGCACATGAAAAACCAGACACACACGCATGCACATATCACGCAAACCCACACACACCACACACCCCACACAACAAAACACACCAACACACACACCCCACACCATACACACACACACACACAAAAAAATTTTTTGGTTTCAAGAGTAAGAAAATAAAGATAAAAGATATAGAGATGGATATTTATATATATAAAATATATATATATATATATATTTTATATTATATTTATAATATATATATATATTATAATATATATATATATTATTTTAAGAAGAGAGAGAGAGAGAAGAGAGAGGAGAGAGAGGGGGAGAGAGAGAGGGGGTGAGAGAGAGAGAGGGGAGAGAAGAAAAAAGGAAAGGTTTAATTTTAGAAAATTTTTCCCTTTGTTGTGGGACAGAAAAAAAAATTTTGGTTGAAATTTTTCTGTTTCAAGATATATATTTAACTATATAATATTATTATTATTTAAAATAATAATCAATAATATAATTTTAAAATAAAATTAAAATAGATGATAGATGGGCGATAGAGTTTTAGAAAGATAAAATAATAGTATAGAAAGATAGTAGAAGGAAGGAGAAGAAAAAGGACGGGGGGGAAAGGGAAAGGGGGTTTTTTTTAAAGAGAGGAGAGAGAGAGAGGGGAGAGAGGAGAAAAAAAGGGGAGAGAGAGGAGAAGAAATGGAGAGAGAGAGAGGGGAAAAGGGAGGAGAGAGAGAAGGGGAAGAGAGAGGGGAGAGGGAGAGAAGGAGAGAGAGGGAGAGAGAGGAAGAGGAGGGGAAAGAAATGGAGAGAGAGGGGAAAGGGTTAGTTTGACAATATTCCTCGTCCTTTCGAAAGAAAACAGATTGTTACAAAAGAAAAATGATCTCCCCAAAAGCTTTCTTACTCGCAGAAAGAACGAAATTGCTTTTTACTATAAATAAAAAAAAAAACCAAAAAAAAAAATTCTTGGCGCGAAAGCGGGAAAAACAAAAAGGGATTTGTTATATATCAGCCGCAAAAATTCTTTCTGTGTGTGTGTGGGGTGGGGGTTTGTGTAGTATTTTATGTATATATATATTTTGTTATATATATATTTTATATAAATATAATAATTTTAAAATATATATATATATATAGGTAGATAGATAGATAGATAAAATAGATAAGATAGATAATAGGAAGAAAGATAGATGAAAAGATATAGTTAGATAAATAGATAAAATTTTAAAAAATATATATTGTATATGTTTTATATAAAAATTTTTTCTTTTTTTTCTTTCTTTCTTTTTTTTTTTCTTTTTTTTTCCTTTCTTTTTATGCCCTTTTCTTCTTTTTATTACAATAATGGTAAAAATCATTTTACCCAGGGGAGAAAAAAAGGCATATAAACATTTGCCCGGGGAGAAATGCGTCCCAACCCCTGAAAACCTTTCGCATCAGCTGATTCAAAAACATGTTTTTTAAAACCTTTACTTCCATGTTTTTTTTTTTCTCTAAATTTGTTCTCTTTTTCCTAATTTAAAAAATAAGAAAGAAGGAAAAAAAATCTCGAAAACTGGAAATCCCTTTTGGGGTTTCGAAATCAAAAAATTTTATCATCATAATCCTACGAATGAAGTAAAAAGGGATTTAAACCGGGGCCTTTTACTCCCGTTCGTTTGAAAAGAAATTATGAACGAAGTTGATAGAAAAATCGGGGTATTGTTAAAGATTTTCCAATATTGTGTATTCTGAAAAAAGGGGATATATTCTAAAAATGTATATTGCTACGTTCTGAAAACCGGAAAAAATTGAGAACTATGTTTTAAACATAATATATAAAATTTAATATATATATTAATTAAAATATATATATATTATATAAATTTATTTTTGTGTGTGTGTGTGGGGTTGGGTGTGCTGGCGTGTGTGTTGTGGTGGTGTGTGGGTGTGTGTGGATGTGTGTGTGTGTGCATGTGGGATGTATAAAACACCACACACCAAAAACCCACACACACAAAACCACAAACACACACACACACACACACATATATATTAAATAAATAATTTTATATATATATATATATATTTATACTTCTTCTTTTAAAAGGGAGGTTCATTTTCTGGCCGCCGTGGTCACAAAATGATACTTAATTGTAGTTTTTTATGTTGTAATGCCCTTTGGGGTGAGTAAGGGGGTGGGGGCCCAAATTCCTTTCCACGGAGAGTGCCGGGGGGGTACCCTTTTTTGGTAAACATTTTCCCCCTATTTATCCGGGCTTGGGAAACCCGACGGGCTTTGGGTGGTTTTTGGAAAACCAAATAGCTAGGAGGGTCAGGTGGGAAATTCCTTGTCAAGGAACAACGCCCGGCCCGGGGGACTCGAACCCTCGAAAACAGATTTCCGTCCCTGGCAGTTTTGGGGCTGACGCTTAACCTTCGGCCACCGCGGCCTTTGGGGTCATGGGTTCCATTTATTTTTTTTGGCAATTTTTGCGGTTGGGGTTTTCCATTTCCTTCCCCCCGGTTTTTTTTTTTTTTTTTTTTTCGATTTACCATCTCTATTTACCCGGGACTGACCCTTTGGGGTGCCCTTGGGGCCCCCCATGGCTAGGGGAGGCAATTTGAGGTGAAAATTTCCTTTCCCCAAGGGAAACAAGCGCCCCGGGGGTGACTCGAACCCCGAACTCAGGGTTTTTCCGTTTGTGATAGTCTTGAGTCGGGGCGCTTTTACCCTTCGGCCACCGCGCCCCATTTTATTTTATATAATATAAAATATAGGGTTTTGGTGGGTGTGTGTGGTTTTGTGTGTGTGTGTGGTTATTACATATACATTATCGATTTTAATATATATATATATATATATTATATAATATATATAATAAAATATATATACCAAAATATTACATACACACACAAAAAACAAAAAACCACACCCCCACACACACACCCCACCCCACACACACCACACACCACAAACAAACCCCACACACACACCCCCTTTTTATTTTATATATTTTAAAAATTTTATATAATTATATATTTTATTATATATATACATATAATTGTTTGTGTGTGTGTGTTTGTTGGGGTTTGTGTGGGTTGTGTGTGGTGTGGTGTGTGAAAATTTTTTACATAATATTATTATTATTATTATATATTTTTATATATATATAATTTTAAAATATATAAATTTTATATAAAATATATATATATATTCAACCACACACACCACACACACACACACACAAACACCACCACACACACACACCACACACACACCAAACACACAACACAATATATTATATATATATAGGAGAGAAAAGAGGGTTTTGCGTGTGTATGTGTTCCTTTTTCTAATAGAAAAAATTTTATATCGGTTAAGCCTCATGCTAGGAAAATTTTTCGAGAAGTTTTAAGGGCAAAAACCCAAAGGGGAAAAAAATCGTTTGGTATTCACTACAGGAGGGTGCGGGGAAGTGGAAAAAAATGACAAAAAAATTATCACTCCTTGGGGAGCGAAAATATTTGAAGTTTTTTAAAAAATGGGTTTGGGTTTTCCCTCCCTCATCCCTCTCTCTTTTATCCTTTTTTAATGGGTTTATACTGATATGAAATGTTTTCTTTTTTTAAAATTTTATTCAGGCATTTTTCCCCTTTAAACAAAGGGAAAAGGGGTTTATTGT
>NC_051421.1:31904237-31909237 GCF_015228065.2 Penaeus monodon | reverse complement strand
GGACACAGATGGAAGCCTGATTGATAATGCATATACTTTTATGGCTGCGTTTATCTGTTCCATTGGCTTAATGGGCTTTTTTACACTGTAACTTTTGATTATGACATTATGACGTCAGCTTATTTTGCATGGAAGCATATCCTGAATTGAAGCCATTTTACATTTTCTTAATACCTTTATCCTACGCGGACTACTTTTATTTCTAAACAGATTCTTAACCTTCACCATGTCCTTTTGCGGTAAGCCTCTAGTAGCATTGATTCCTCTTAAGTTACTAGCTCACTAGGGGTAAAATGAGGTTAGGAAGTCCCTGGCACAAACCACAGCACTAAAACTAATGAAGAAAACCTCGCACATAATCTCAATTCTATATAAACCACTAAGCCGAAAACCATCCACTAACAACAGTATTTCTCGTTACCAAACCTGCCACGGTAATGATCACTTCTTGTAAATGTTAAGGTCGTTCGTAGCACTCATATGGGAATGGAAATATGAAAGTGAAATGAAGACAGAAATTGAGATCTAATAAGCTACACCCACGCGGTTAATGCTTAATGGTTAAAACAAATGTCAAGGTTATTCAGCACTAGAGTAAAGTATTGTGGCCAAACGAGCAAAAATGAGTTACCGATTAGGATACACAGAAGAAGGGGATGAATAAGATAAGGAGAAGGAGAGGGGGAGAGGAAAAGACCAAGCAAAATGAGTTGAGGCGAGGGCTGTGGTCCAAGGCAGGGATGATTTCCTACACTGAGCCTCAGTCTCTGTCTCCTAAGCTCCCCACGGCAACAACGAGCAAGCAATTGAAAGGTGCAATCACACGGGTAACAGGTCATCCAGCCATGGTGTATATATTCCATATTATCAACGGAATCACAAAGAAAGGATAACGATATATTATTTTATGAGCAATATTTAACGAAGGATTTGATACGCAAAACTTAGAAACTTTTTAATTATTCCGTTTTGTTTTTCGAGGACAAAATAATTAATAATAATAATGGTATCAACAAAAATAATGGCTTTAAAAGACAGTTCTCCCAATTTTTATAAGAGCTGTAACTTACAAAATATTTGACGGAACGTGCTTTTAACTGGCTTTGATTATCATCGTATGTTAACGAAAAGCAAAAATACTTTAGCTGCAGTGGAGGTAAAGTGGGAACTAAAAGTGGCAGGTAAGTCTGTCAGATACTTAATAACACGACTGAAGTTACCAGGCAATGAATATGAAGACATGTTTTAGGTTTATTATCGGCAGAACTCAAATAATTTTTCCACAGAATGTCAGCGATATCAAAACAGTAATGGTGATATATACCGTATTACAAATTATATTACAAATTGTATGATGCATAAATCTGTGAGTAGGTGTAACAGATATGACATTGCTATAGAATTGCAATCCAACAGGCAGATTTACAAGGCGTCACCCAACCCAAATTGGTCGTAATACTCTAAGGCATGAATATGACAACCCACATACTGTGTACGATAATGAACACTTTATGCTCATCCGGTGTCATGTTTGTATTGCGTTTATCACGTTCTATATGGACAATAAGCCTGCCTTCATGATGCAATAGCTTTCTTTGTTTCCACTAATTCATGGTACTGTATAAATGACTTTTTATGGCTTCACAAACAATTAGCAGTTAAAACTTCATTTAGATTGCGACAAAGACAGAATCAAAACGACCTAGTTAAACGCCCACGGTCAACAGTTTTACGCTATACATACAAGTTGTTTTAACTTCATGATACCAATGCAATGTGCAATTTCACTCACCAAAACGAGATTTTCTTAAAACTAGAACTGATGAATGGTCATTACTGGTGAATTTAGGAGGATAGGATAATGCTGGAAAACTTACCACAGTACGTGTTTTTTTACACAATAAAGTACCTTCTTCGTTCTTTTTTTTCTTTTTTTATTACACTAACAACGTATCAAAAGCGGGTTTATAGTACCATGGTAATCTCATGGACAGAATGCTAAAAGATTTTATTAGTTGTACACGACGTTGTCATATATTTAGTAATTATATCAGTGCTATCAAGGCTGCAAAGGAGATGCGCAATATATATCAAAATTTATAGAATTGACAATAAAAGCTGAATCTAAATATTCTAACTCATATAATTACAACATTGAACACGTTTAGCAGGGCACTTGTACTCAATAGTTGAAGGAAATGATGAAGCTTATGGGTCCTGTGAGTGAAAACAACACGTAGAAAATGCATCGTATCGTTTAGTGGTCCCATTAATTACTTTTTGTATTGCATACTCTCTCTCTCTCTCTCTCTCTCTCTCTCTCTCTCTCTCTCTCTCTCTCTCTCTCTCTCTCTCTCTCTCTCTCTCTCTCTCTCTCTCTCTCCTCTCTCTCTCCCTCTCCCTCTCCCTCTCCCTCTCTCCCTCCCTCTCTCTCTCTCTCTCTCTCTTTTATCAGTGTCCTCCCATAGCCCTTTTTTCTTTAATACATTTGTCCCCTTGGGTCCTATCAGTTGCGCCATGCCATAGCACTCGCTTAAACCAAACTAGCCGTTGACATTCAGTGCTCATGCAGTATTCCAGACCGCTTCCAGTATTCTGACAACCTTTCGCGTCATGATTAGGGTGTGTCGTTCTTCATAAATAAATGTATCTTATTCCCTTTGAGATCAGATTTCACGATGAAAAAATCATTTATATATTTGTTAACAGTGATGTATTACCTTTTTTTTTAAAGGTATTAATCCTTAATATTTTTCTAATACTCGAAATGGGAATAATTATTGGAGGTTTAGTAAAGAGGGCAACATTTTTTTTTTAATGATGTGTGTATCAACATTTTTTTTTTCTCCAGCGATTTACATTTTTGCATGTTAAATTAAGGCTAGTTTATTGATAGCGTTTATTGATAAACTCCATCTAAAATTCTGAAGTAAATTCTCACTGAAAACAAAGCTCTCACAGACTCGTGCGTTCGTTTGACTGATCGACCAAGTACCATTTTTAAGTAGAGAATTATTTTATTTATCTATTTTCTTAGGGCCATATACTTGTACATAGGTCGCCAAAGTCACCTATATAAGTGGTCGTGTGCGTGCGCGTGTACGTGTGTGTGTGTGCGTGTGTGTGTGTCTGTGTGTGTTTGTGTGTGTGTGTGTGTGTGTCTGTGTGTGTTTGTGTGTGTTTGTGTGTGTGTGTGGTGTGTGTAGATTTGTATGTGTGTAGATATTTAAATCACAATAGTTACTATAAACACATAACTATTGCTTGCAATATGGGTGTGTACGTATGTGTGCAGGTATGTCAGGTTTACATTTTTAGCCATACAGTCAAACATTATTGTCATGATGTTAGAGCCTCATGCACTCTTTCGTACTCTTTCACATTCAACAGACTCTTCCAATCTAATGGCCTTCCTCTTCCCTGTAATATCATGCAACTCATTTGCATGACAATGTCTTCTCTCACTTCTGCCTCTTGCACTCTGGGAGTCGTTCCCATCCCTGCAGTTCACATCCTGGTAAAGTCACATGTTGAAAGAATAGGATTGTAGGTTTTATAATTAGTATTTGATAAAAGTGTAACACACATACACACACATATATGTATATGTATGTGTGTTTGATACGATTAGTATTTGGTAAAAGTGTAACATATATATATATATATATATATATATATTATATATAGTATATTATATATAATATATATGTATATTAGTATATTATGATTTATTATATATATATATATTATTAACATACACACACATATATGTATATGTATGTGTTTGATACCATTAGTATTTGGTAAAGTGTAACTATATATAAATATAGATTATATTTATAATATAATATTATATGAATATATATATATATGTTTAAATATATATATATATTATATATATATATTTATATTTATATTTATATATATATATATATATATGTGTGTGTGTGTGTGTGTGTGTGTGTGTGCGCGCGCGCGTGCGTGTGTGTACGTGTGTGTGTGTTTGTGTGTGCGTATGTGCATGTGTGTGTGTGTGTGTGTGTGTGTGTGTGTGTGTGTGTGTGTGTGTGTGTGTGTATGAGTGTGTATGTGTGTGTATGTGTGACTTTGTATATTATATAAACACACACACACACACACACACACACACACACACACACACACACACACACACACACACACACACACATACACACACACACACACACACACACACACACCACACACACAGGCGTGTATGTGTGCATTAAAGAGAGAGAAAGGGAGAGGAGGGTTGAAAAAGAGGAAGAGTAGCCAGAGATGCAGTAGTCACAATGAACATGTATCAAACACGTTATTGAAGGACCCAAAATAACATGCCATGTTTATTACAAGGGTTTTTGAAGAGCGAATAGGCATTTATCGATTCTCAACCCAAAAAGTGTCTTGAATGAATTGCTTTCTACCATGGCATTTAAAAATATATATATATATTTCTTTTTCTTTAAACATTTGCAGGCGTTTTAGTAAAATAAAACCTTGCCAACCAACTATTCTCCGTCATAGATCACGTCTTTGGCCAGAACGTTACCCTCATTCATTACACACTACACTGGAATCCGAGTAAGAGAGTTAGGGACTTTACTGGCTTGTGGAGAATCAGAACAGTCCATGTAATTTGTCGGTACTTTGGTGCGATTGCTTGTGATATCAAAATAATGATAATGAATTATGAGCGAATCCAGTTATTTGCTTTGTGTGTGGACAACTCGCCCTGTGTTTTTAACATCTGGAAAAGTAGAAATTCAACTTCACTCAATGTCTGCATTGTTTTATGCTATAATGGTTGCCATGCATATTTTACAGTACTGCCGAACCTGAATGTAGACGTTTATTTTGTACAAACGCGTGTGAGATAAAGTGTAGGTGTTAATCTGGTTTCTTCTGTGTATGTGCATGTTTGTCCTTTTGTATGTGTTTGTCTGTGTGAACGCATGTAGATTTTTGTCTAAATATCTGTT
>NC_051421.1:31886737-31889237 GCF_015228065.2 Penaeus monodon | reverse complement strand
CTGCTGAAAACGCATTATTTAGTTATCTGTGCCTTTGTCATAACACGCTCGCTTTATAAAGCATTGGAGAATGGAAATGTATTTACGGCCTTACTCTGTGTCGCGTTTTGCATGTAGGCTAAAAAAAAAAAAAATCATACTTAGAGACTAACATTTCACCACTTAGTTTCTTAATGAAAATCCAATTTAAAACTCGCTTTCATCAGAAAGTGTCTTTAGAAAAAGTGAATCAGCTCAGTAAATAGAAATTAATAGATTTGTGACAGTCTTGCTGCTGCTCATCTTCTTCACTCAAAAAAAAAAAAAAAAGTGAAAAATGTATCTTTAAAGTTTATGAAATAGCTTGTTTAGACTAATGCACAGAAAATTACGTACAGTGCTTCAAACAACTGAAATACCGATGAATGAATTAAGATCGTATTAACAAACCGAATGATATCAAAAGTATTAAGAGGAAAAAAAGAAAAGGAAAGGGAAAAAAGAAAGAAAGAGAGAAAGAAAAATGTCTATATATGTATATATATACATATATATACATATGTATATGTAGAAATATACATATGTAGACATATATATATATATATATATATATATATATATATATATTTATATACATGTATGGGTGTGTGTGTGTGTGTGTTTGTGTGTGTGTGTGTGTGTGTGTGTGTGTGTGTGTGTGTGTGTGTGTGTGTGTGTGTGTGTGTGTGTGTGTGTGTGTGTGTGTGTGTATACATATATATATATATATATATATTATATATATATATATATATATATATATATATATATATATATATATATATATATACATGTGTGTGTGTGTGTGTGTGTGTGTGTGTGTGTGTGTGTGTGTGTTTGTGTGTGTGTGTGTGTGTGTGTGTGTGTTAGGATTAAACCCAAATAGCTTTAGACTAGTTAACAGTTCCCTGAACAATTTGATCTGCATCTTAATAACCTACGAGATCACGGACACAGTACTAGACTTAATAAAAATTGATCTTAAGGTCGATAATAGCTTGTCCTGAGTTCAATTTACTCCATCCTCCTCGCGTCTTCGAGAAGCGTCGTCGCGCTCCTTGTAATAAGCAGGGCCAATCTTCGTAGGTTTTGCAATATCATGCTCTGTAAGTTCCTGGGACGTTTTTCTGTTTCTTCTACTTCTTCTCTTTTTGGTTTTTTACTCTCTCTCTCAGTCTCTTTCTTTCTCTCTCTTTTTCTTTCTCTCTCTCTTTATCTCTCTCTTTCTTTCTCTCTTTATCTCTCTCTCTCTCTCTCTCTCTCTCTCTCTCTCTCTCTCTCTCTCTCTCTCTCTCTCTCTCTCTCTCTCTCTCTCTCTCTCTCTCTCTCTCTCTCTTCTCTCTTCTCTCTCTCTCTCTCTCTCTCTCTCTCTCTCTCTCTCTCTCTCTCTCTCTCGTCTTCTTCCCCTTCATCTTCTTTTCGACATCTCAAGTTTTCTCCAACTTCTTTCTTTGTATTTTTCTTCCATTGTATTGCACTTATTTCTTTATATTACGTCTTTCTTTGCATTACCCTTTATCTCTTTGTATGTCTCTTTCATTTTCTTATTTCTTTCTCTTCTTTTCATTTTCCAGGTCAGTGTTTCCCAAATGCGTTTTCATCATGTGCTTTCTCTTACACATTATTTATTTATTTATTTTATTTTTCTCTTTTCTCTTTCGTTCTGTATTTCTTTTTACTTTTTATCGTAATTCCTTCATTACGTCTTCACTTTCCTGTTATCATGTTTTTGTGTTTCTTTCTCTCCCTCACCTTCTTTTCTTTCTTTTCATGTTTATGTGTTTGTTTCTCTTCCTCATCTTCCGTTCCTTCTTTTCCTTATCTTCCTGACCCTATGTCTATTCCCATTCATATTTTTTTTCTTTTCACAAACTGTTATTAGAATTTATTGATTATGTATATTGTTGTTATGTAACGTACTGTCCCATTTTTCAGACTGATGTGATGCTATATTGAAGTATGAAACTAGTTGGATATTTATCTAGAAAAGGTATGAATGAGAATGAATATCTTCACAACATGAAATACAACACAATACAAAATGAATATCTTCACAATACAAAATGCAATACAGTGCAATACAAAAGGTATGAATACAAATACAAAATATGATACAATACAAAATACAAAACATGACACAATACAAAATACAATACAATAAAAAGGTATGAATGAGAATGAATATCTTCACAGTACAAGATTCGATTGTATCTTCGTCAGAGAGACATGTATTTCTGACGAAGATATAATCGAAACCGGTCAAAAGCATCTCTTGTATTGTGAAGATCTTCATTCTCATCCATACCTTTTCTACATTTGTCAACACGAATACGAGCTAATTACGATTGATTATAATAATGGTAAAAACGACAATGTAAGCGAAACTTGAGGTGACAGCGATACTGGTCGTGTGAAAGATGCGTGAAATATTAGTAAAAGTGTAAATTCATTAATGTGGGTAAAACAAGTCTAAAGGCGCCAA
>NC_051421.1:31876960-31879137 GCF_015228065.2 Penaeus monodon | reverse complement strand
AAAGATAGAAGACATGATAACGCTGTGTATATATTGCAATTACTTCCTATAAAAAAATAAAAGCGTAAATGTTCACAAACTTGTAACTTTGCAAATGACTATCTCTTTGAGCATTTAGTATGCGGGACGGGTTTGGGGAATATTTTCTATGGATTTGTGCACTCGTGTATGAGCACAGGTCCCGGTATGAGAACTTTTTATATGTCATGCCAATCACTGTCATGAATCCACAGACGGTTTAGTTTAATAATAACATCTCCGGAAAATTGAGTCAAATAAACTTTTGAGTCACATTTTAAAATAATATATATACTTATGTTATACCGTTCACTAGTCGTTCACTTCGGCTTAATAGCTCACTGGATAAATTGACTTCAAAATCAATGATGTCAAATGTTCATAGACATGATGCACCGTGTAATGAAATGTTGATACTAGTTTTATGCGTGTATCTGCGCATACAAAGAAAGAGAGGTAGAAAGGTAAGCACATACATACACTTGTACGTAAATATATATATATATATATATATATATATATATATATATATATATATATATATATAAAATAAAATATATATATATCATCATCATCATCACATCAAAGGGGCAAACCGCCGACGGGGGCGCATGGCCGCATCCACCCTTCGCTTCCAGCCACGAGGATCCCTCGAGGCGAGTCTCCAGGCAGGCACACGGCCCATCTCTAATTCCTCGCGACAGGTCTCGTCGAGCTGCCCAAGCCAAGATCTAGGACGTCCCACAGGTCTCCTCCACCCAGGGTTGTCTCGCAGAGAGACAACCTGATGGGCAGGGTCGTCCATAGGGAAGCGAGCTAGGTGGCCATATAGCCTGAGTTGGCGATCCCGGATTATGCAAGTAACAGGTCCCATCCCAGTCTCACGGTTGTAACCGCCGGTTGGACACGTGGCCCTGCCAACTGTACCCCATGATCCGGCGAAGGGACTTGTTACAAAAGGCATCAAGGCGAGACTCCAAGACACTGGATAGCATCCAGGTTTCGCTTCCATAGACCCAAAACTGGCAGTATCAAGGCCTTGAAGACACGTAGCTTGGTCCTTCTGCAAAAGGTACCGACATCTCCAAACGCTTTTGTTGATCGAGGTCATGGCTCCTGTTGCCAGATCAATCCGTCTACTGACTTCCTGGTCTGACAACCCAGAGATATGGACTACACTAAAAAGGGTATGTAAACTTTCTGTGACTTCAACGTCCTCACCGCAAGCATGGATCGATGAACGGGTTCCCCTAACAGGCCCCCAAAGTCCTGAATCTTGGTCTTGGTCCAGGAGACCTCTAGGCCTAGGGGCTTCGCCTCATTGCTAAATGCATCAAGAGCCGCCACAAGTGACTCCAAGGACTCAGATAGGATGGCAACATCATCGGCAAAGTCAAGGTCTGAGACCTTAATATTGCCTAGTGTTGCTCCGCACTGACTTTGGCTAGTAGCTCTGCCCATTATCCAAGTCCATACAAATGTTGAAAAGTGTTGGTGTAAGGACACAGCCTTGCCTCACCCTGAATTAACGGGAAGAAGTTCGACCATACCCCACCACACTTTACAGCACTTCAGTACCAGTATAGAGGCTTGCTATCAGGCCAATAATCTGTGTCGGAATTCCCTGAGTCTCAGGATCTCCCATAGCGATTCCCGATGCACCGAGTCAAACGCCTTCTTGAGGTCGATGTAGGCTGCGAGCAACCCACGACCAAACTCACGACGGCGTTCCACAATTACTCGAAGCGCTAGTATAGTCTATTGTAGACTTGCCAGGAGTAATTCCAGACTGCTCCGGTCTCTGATGCCTCAGTAGGTGGTTGCGGATCCGTTTCAGAAGAATGCGGGTGAGAACCTTGCCTGGTATGCTGAGCAGTGTAATGCCACGGTAGTTGCTACAATCCCAACGATCACCTTTCCCCTTCCAGAGAGGGATGACCACGCCCCTCAGCAGTCAGGGGGAATGGTACCAGACTGCCAAATGGCAGTCAGGATTGTATGCAGGCCCCGAGCCATAGGTTCACCCCCAGCCTTTAGCAGTTCAGCAGGGATATCACATATGCCTGCCGTTTTCCCACTCTTCAGCTTGGAAATCGCCAGCCTAACCTCTGTTAGGGTAGGAGGTTCCTCGCTGATGGGTGTGTCCGGCACAGGCACTG
>NC_051421.1:31860939-31863439 GCF_015228065.2 Penaeus monodon | reverse complement strand
GATTGGTGTTTTTTTATGGGTATCTGTTCTCTGCTCTTCTGCGCTCTCTCTCCTCGTCTCTTCTCTCTCTTCTTTCTTTGTCTCTTCTCTCTCTTTCTTTTTTTTTAAGTGCTGGCTAATTCGGTCTCTTTTTAGCGGCTTCTCTCTCTCTCTCTCTCTCCTCTCTCTCTCTCTCTCTCTCTCTCTCTCTCTCTCTCTCTCTCCTCTCTCTCTTCCTCTCTGTCTCTCTCTGCCTTGTCTGTCTGCCTGACTCTCTTTCTACTCGCTCTCTTCCTACTCTCTCTCCCTCTTCTCTCTTCTCTCTCCTCTATTATCTATTCTATCTATCTATCTATATATCTATCATCTATCTCTATATATATATATAATATATATATTATATATATTATATCTGGCATCTCTTCCCTGCTCTCTCTCTCTCTCTCTCTCCTCTCTCTCTCCTACTCACTCTCTCTCTCTCCTCCTCTCTCTCTCTCTCCTCTCTCTCACCTCTCTCTCTCTCCTCTCCTCTCACTATCTCTCTCTCTCTCCATCTCTCTCTCTCTCTCTCTCCTCCTCTCTCTCTCTCTCACTCTCTCTCTCTCTCTCTCTCTCTCTCTCTCTCTCCTCTCTCTCTCTCTCTCTCTCTCTCTCTATCTATCTATCTATCTATCTTCCTACCCTCATTCTGCTTATCCTTGTATTTCTCTATGTGCATTTTCCCTCTTCCTCCTCACCAACATTCCGTTGTGGAATTCCATCCATGCAATTGATCACGCATAGGCAACAGATGCCTTGGAAAACGTGGAAACAAATATTGCTTTTTGGAATCAGGATTTTAGATTTACATGTTGGGGCTAATCAGCTTCTCATGTGAACAAAAATTGTTGGAATTAAATACCTCGTGTGACTGATACGTTCCTGAATATAAAAATGGATTTTCCTTTTTATTCTTCGTTAATTTTTTGACCGATAGCTTTACCTAGCGTCTCTGTGTGTCTGTTCAAATGGGCGTATGTCAGTTTCTCTCTTGTCCATTTATCAATCTATTAATCTGCATGTATATAGCGGTCTAGTTATTTATTTACCTCTCTGTCTATATATACATTTATTTGTCTATCTGTTTGTGTGTGTGTGTGAGTGCGCGTGTGTGTGAGAGTGTGAGTGTGAGTGTGAGTGTGTGTGTGTGTGTGTGTGTGTGTGTGTGTGTGTGTGTGTGTGTGGTTGTGAGTGTGAGTGTGAGTGTGAGTGTTTGTGTTTATCTGCCTGCCTGTCTGTCTGCCTGCCTGCCTATCTGCCTGCCAGCCTGCCTGCCTGCCTGCCTGCCTGCCTGCCTGCCTGCCTGCCTGCCTGCCTGCCAGCCTGCCTGCCTGCCTGCCTGCCTGCCTGCCTGCCTGCCTGCCTGCCTGCCTGCCTGCCTGCTTGCCTGCCTGCCTGTCTGTCTATCTCTATATACAAACAATTGCATATACGTATATATGACATCCCTTCGTAAAAGTACTGGAAAGTAAAATCAAGTCAGCCTCTCTGGTCCACAAAAAGGAAAGGAAGTGATGCGCGTTTCTTTCGCTCTTCAATTCCATAATCTCTCTCCTTCCTCCTTATTCTCCATTTCTCTTTTGTCTAATTATCATATATTTTTTCCAGATGGATTCTGAGATTACATATGCATTTTAACAAACATTTTGTAAATCAGTGTACAGTGTGGCTTTTCAAACACCAGGATTGAATGAATGAAAGTCCGTTCTTGTGTTTATTTTAGATATAAAGCTATATTACATGATGCAATTGCTGGGGTGACTTTTCTTTTATTTTAAGGTTGAAAAGGAGAAAAAGACATTTCTTTACTTGAGCTTGTTTCCTTTTCATGTGACTTTTGATTGATTCCTGCATTCCGGTAAGTAAATTTGTTGCCAATTTTAAGAATGATTCAAAGTTGATTACAGCGTTATTTGATAGGTCTCTCTCTCTCTCTCTCTCTCTCTCTCTCTCTCTCTCTCTCTCTCTCTCTCTCTCTCTCTCTCTCTCTCTCTCTCTCTCTCTCACCGATCAACTAAACACCTGACAGCAACAAAGAGAATAAAAGAGCTACAACAATGAATAGAATCTACACCTTAAATCTTAGGTGGACCCTCCCCTTCAATTTTATATACGTTCTGAAAAATTTCTTAGATTACATTTCCCAACTCTATTTCACGTTTTCATTCATTTTAGATATTCACATGTTGTTTCCGTGATGTTTTCATTCTGTATCTCAATTCGAATACTTTTCACTGTGACTATTTCTCATCATCTGCATGCTTTGCAATCAATATTTCATAGGGAAAATAATCCTACTCATTCTGTCAAACTGGCAAACACACAACAAAAATAAGGAGTAAGCATGATTGATTCAGTACTTAACTAGAGGGACCTTTCATGTTTATAACGTTTAACACAAAATTAGAGTATCAAGCATTAGTGGGCGGAAGTAGATGGATAGAAAGTTAGTGATAGTTTTATTGAGTTTGAATAAAATGAG
>NC_051421.1:31855939-31858439 GCF_015228065.2 Penaeus monodon | reverse complement strand
ATTTCTAAAGGATATAATCAATCACTTAATGATATATTTGATACTAGATCACTAAATTAGAACAAAGAACAGGAAGAGAGAACAAGGCGATCGAGATAAATTATTTATGAAACGGATTGATCGAAGAAGCAAATTGGCAATTATTTCGGATAAAATATTAACAAGAAAATCGAAATGCTTATATTTATTAATTTATCAATAATAAAATAGTGAACAGCTGTATCCGTCGTTTCTTTGTTGTCTGCTTCCTTTACAATCTTGATATATTTTCTAACTTTCTAACTTTTAGTTTCTATATTTTACCGCTACATTTCCTTAGAAAAAAAAAAAAAAAAAAAAAAAAAATAATATATATATATATATAAATATAATATATTTATTTATTTATTTATTTATTTATTTATTTATTTATTTATTTATTTATTTATTTTTATTTTTTATTTTATTTTCTTTTTTTTACGAATGTGCACGTTTCTAATTAAATTATTATTTGCTTCAAATTGTAAGTCAACAATAGTTATGGAGATATTTTTGGCCCAAACAAACAGACCGCAGTTGGTACACTGCATCTCTGGTATCCACGCAGTCTGGCCGGAAATTCCTCAAGCTTCAGTGTCTTCAGTTTTCTTTTCTAAGGTGTGTTTGGACGCTTTTGTGCCATCTTCTTTAGCATATTTATAACGCGCTGTCTATTTGTCTTTTTATTTATGTGTCTATCAGGCTGCGACCTCTCGCTTTCTTTCCCTCTCTCTCTTCTCTCTTTCTCGCTTTCCTGCTCTCTCTCTCTCTCTTTTTATTTTTATTTTTATTTTCATTTCTCTTTCTCTTTCTCTTTCTCTTTCTCTTTCTCTTTCTCTTTCTCTTTCTCTTTCTCTTTCTCTCTCTCTTTCTCTTTCTCTCTCTCTCTCTCTCCCTCTCTCTCTCCCTCCTCCTCTCCCTCTCCCTCTCCCGCTCCCTCTCCCTCTCTCCCTCTCTTCCTTGTCGTTTTTTTTCTTTTTTTATGGGGGGGGGGGAGGCTAATATATTGAGAATATTGCATCCCTACCTACCTTTCTTTTCCTGTCGCACAACTGCCTCACAGGAGCAATATAGCATGCTAACTTCAGAACAAAAAAATATATTAATTTTCTTTTTACTGCGGTCGCCTGGGAAACCAACTCACGGCAAATATGACTTTGTTGAATCACCGTTCATGCCCTTTCCTTTCACGTGACATCACGCAGTGACTTCTGTTAAATATCGGGGCTTTCAATTTTATCTTTCTAATCCCCCCCCCCCTCCCGGGAAGGCTGTACTGGTGTGTACCCGTCCCTGTTCTGAGAACAAACCGACGTAATTTCTAATTTCTCTTGTTTGTTATAAACCTGGTTTTCACATAACGACGTTTAGCAAATACACACCTTTGATCGTCCACACACACACCTGCCCTCAGCTGATAGAGAGTTGCTGTAGGCGTATTGTTGCAGCCACCGCCTCTTGTGTCCGTTCATCCAAACAACCAATGGATTTAGTTGGTATAGATAAAATGAATGAATGAATGAATGAATGATAAAGCAATTGAGGGAAATATAGAAATGATGTCAGTGATTTTATAACAGTTGATAAATTGTATTATGTAGATTGGTTATGTTTTTGTTTTTTTGTTTTTTTAATATGTGAATTCATAATTGTATAATAATTAATTTGCTGTATCCTTAAATAAACAGTAAACTAGAATGTCTTCGATAACAAATAATACAAAATAAAATCAAGGTAAGTCACGTATTAATTCTGCGTTTCTCTCCCTTTAACTGAAAATGTATTTCTAGCATAATACATTATGATTTACAAGTACCGTTCCTATCACTGTTGCATTGAGAGGGCTTGTCCCTCTGGCCCTGTCCTTACATTAATAATGAAAAGTCAGCACTTTTTCTTAGTTGTCTATTTGCAGCACTACAATACATGACCTGTATTTGTTTAAAAAACGCCAACGTTATTCAGCTGCATAGTCAGTCTAGCAGAAGATCCAAAACAACTCTTGACGAGAGTGAGTACCAGAGGCAACACGTGAAAATCCTCCGACTTACGACTAAAAAAAATTACTGTTGTGCCATTTATTTCTTTGTCTGTGGTTGAGGGTGAACAATGCCACACGCCCACGGCAACTGCATAGCCATTGTACGAAGTGCTTAGCCGTATCTGAATATTGTGTTTATACTTGTTGTCGTTGTTGTTCATCACTATTGTGTTTGTTGCTAAACCATCTACCTCGGCGGTATAAGTCCCTTAAAACCCAGGATGGGGTCTCTTGGCCGAACAGTATTTCTTCCGGCGTATTTAGTCCGTCAAGGCCGTGCTGTCTTCAGAGTAGCTAAATTGTATATACATCGTGATTAGTCCGTTAAGGCTTATCGTCAGCGGAAGACAAGACTAGAGAGGATTTTTGTTTAATATTAAGGTTTCGATTATAATTCCATTCTGGTGTTTTATTATATTCAGTTTCCTGAGGATACTTACT
>NC_051421.1:31835939-31850939 GCF_015228065.2 Penaeus monodon | reverse complement strand
ACAATAGTGTATATAAATATAAATTAACTTCTTTACACGACTAAATCGGTATCTGCAATTTGCATCTTTACTGTGCATCCGAAATAGAAAGTGATTAAACGTGCTTTCGTTGCGCGATGCAATTTCGTTCCCTTCTCTCGACGTCCCGAGCTGGGGTTGAGACCGAGTTGTGAGTTTCCAATTAACTTGTGATTGGTCCGCACTGTACTTGTGGCTTCAGACTGAGGACTTGCGGCTTGCAAATACGTGTTAAAGGAGTTTTTCTTTGTGCTTCGTTTTCTTTACTCTTTTTAGTTTGTTTGTTTTTGTTGTTGTGTTTTATTATGTTATTGGTTTGTTCATTTTTTGTTATGTTAGTTTTATGGTGTACTTTTTTCTCTCTCTTTCTCTTCTCTCTCTCTCTCTCTCTCTCTCTCTCTCTCTCTCTCTCTCTCTCTCTCTCTCTCTCTCTCTCTCTCTCTCTCTCTCTCTCTCTCTCTACTAAATAATACGAAAAATTATCGCAGAAATTTGTACCTTAACATCGATCAGTTCTTCCCTTCCTGGACCTCCTTTGTCGTGCTTACTGTTTATATATTTATACAACTGTCTTCTCTTCAATCATTTCCCGCGAAGCTTCAATAATGGATATACAAAGAGAGTAAACAGACGAAAAAAGAGAAATATTTACCCAAGGCTGCGAACATACGCGAGGAATTGAAATATTCACAAACGCAAGTACGAGAATCTCTGTCTAGGCGAGTATCGGGACCTTCGACCAAGTACTGTAAATGAAAAAAAGAAAAAAATAATAGCTAAATAAATAAACAGTTAATATATGGAATATAGAAACACAAAAAAAAAAAAGAAAAAGAAAAAAAAAGTCTTTAAGAAAACTAATTTTCTTTGAGCTTTCAGTTTGAATACAAAAATTCCCCTTTCATATTCTCTTTCCTTTTCAGCCAATGTATTAGTCTCCCAAACGCGTAATAGGAAATTAGTCTCTGGTACCAGTAGAACAATGGAACACTTGTTGAGCTTATCAAAGTGCATTCTTTGCAACAACACTTGCTAATGCTTTTGTTGCATGTGCATTATCGCTTTCAGTGATGGAATTCGTCCACCGAAAAGAGAAAAAGGGAGAGGGAGAAAAGGATCGAGGAGAGAAAGAGAAACAGGAAGGAAGGAAAGAAGATTGAAAGAGAGCAGGATTATCACAGGCAGAGGAAATACACATACATAATCCGGAAGCAGTGACATCCTTGATTCGAACCTGTCAGAGACAAATATTGATTATTTAAACGTATCTGCAGCATCAACTGCTATTGTTATGTAAATATATGTATGTATATGTATGTATGTATGTATGTATGTATGTATGTATGTATGTATGTATGTATGTATGTATGTATGTATGTATGTATGTATGTATGTGTGTATGTATGCATGTATGTATGTATGTATGCATGCATGCATGTACCCATCCATGTAATCGGCCAAAGAATCACAGTGGTCTGGTCTTGCTAGCAATAACATAATGATACAAATGATAAAATAAGAATAGATAGAAGAATTAGTAATTATATGTTCACAGAGTATATTTCCCGTACATGGGCCGCTGATCGCTGACAACAGCATGTGGAATTCCGACGAGAGAGAGACCTGCAAATCCACGTTAACAAGAAAACACTCCAAGTCTCCTGTGCAATGTTATTTCCATCACTGCGTTATTCTAACTGGGGGTAATATCTTCCCATTAATATTCAGCGCGTTCACCTTCATAGTGCAGGTCGTGTGTTGAATGCTAAATAAATTAAATAATATTGGGTAATGATAACAATAGTTTCACCAACAAGCAAATAATATTTCCAGTTAAATCTAATTTTCAGTGTTACTTACGTAGATGGCCAGAGTAGATCTTTAGACACAGGACATAGGATGATCTCTGAAGTTTAGTAAGAGTAATTCTCATTACGCACTTCATTAATAGCCAAAGAATATTAACATATATGAATAACTTGTAATTCAAACTGAACATGCCATTCTTTGTTGCACAGGGAGTTATCAGAAATATACTTAGGGTAAAATCCCTTTTCTACGATCTATAAAAAAAATACACTCCACGAATTTACTCTAAAACGAATTTACCTCACTGTGTACTTAACCTCTGTCTGCTGTAGCTGTAGAAAATGTATCAAGGGACGAATCCTAGGGGGAAAACACAAAGGCTGACGTTTATTGCCTGTCAGTGCCGGAGCCTCACTCACTCCGCGCTGACCATTGACCTGACCGCCGTTTTCATCGAGGCTCATCGGGGTTCAGCGAGCATTAGGGGGTCCTAAAGCTGTCTGCTTGTCCTTTGGCGTGTTTCAAAACGCATGGGAGTCATCAGTAAAGCTGTTATGATTGTAGATTTACCACGTGGATGCATGTGGGTAGCTGAGGAGGATGGTTGCGTCCGAGGCTGATTTAGTGTAGCGGGGAATGGTGTATGAAAGTCCAGTAGCTGTCGTGATATATTATGAAATAAGTAACGAGGAGTTGGTGTATAATGTTAATAAAAACGAATGAAGTTATAATTTTTTTATGTTATTTGTATCCGAATAAATTTCATTTTCTTGGTTATATACCGCGCACACTCATATGTACACAATTACGAACACAGACACACCTGGTAACGAGAGAGAATATTCAATCAGAGTTCGATGATTATTAGTCATAGTGAAAAAAGGTATCTGTTCGTTTATAAAAGATTTCTTTTGCTCGGAGGTTCACACATTTAGACATTGGAAGTCAATTTGTCAGACAAATATTTAGTATTTCTTTAAAATTATTTGTTTCTCAATTTTTGTGTGTTCGTACTTGTATGGCCTGAAATATTTTGCAGTCATAGAAAAAAGTAACTTATTCGTCAGTAAAGATTTCCATACACATAACTTCACTGGCTATTCCCTGTTACCCTCAGCACAGCTTCCCCCCCATCCCCCACCCCTTCCCAGCTATTTAATTGCCCCTCAGTCTGCCATATGTATTAGGTTATTCAAAACTAAAGTTAATGCCTTTAGTTACCTCATTGTTATATCTTTATGTAGACACTGTAGCCAATCCATACAAGCTGATGGGAGATTTTTTGTGTAATGTTAATGCTAGAAAATGTCTGCAGCGAAATGTATGCGATTGTCACATTTGTGAGATTATCTTATCAAGATAAATTGTTGGGTGCAATTACCTATTGTCATTTGTCCCCAAATGGTATTAGATGATTGTCCTAAAGTTCAGCAGTACAGGCGTTTACTAAAAAGTCTAAGAACACACATGCATCCATGGTAGGTAAAGAGCACAATCCAATCAACAATCAGCTGTCTGCATGTGTGTCCGTTCTGAAGTTTTTGCTTCAAATGGAGCCTTATAGAATCCCTTTTTAATGTTACAGGTTGAATTTTCCGTTCTAGTAGAAATTCTTCCTAGGACAGAAAGAGATGAAGAGACTTTGTTTAAGAGTGAAACTAAACCAAAAGATGTTAACAGCAGTGTGGATTGTTTTACCCTGTGACATCTACTTTCAAACTTAGGCCTGGAATGGGGGCTTTAGTTGTACAACTGGAGAGCCATAAATTCAATCGCTGGCCCATAAGTGTCGTTAAACAAGCATTTCTTCTAATTGGAATACTATAATAATTTTTAAAAAATCACCAGTCTGATGTGGAAATCTGAAATCCTTGTAGATCATGTAGTAACTATCATAGTATTTGTGTAGAAGGTTACGTATCACCTGTTCCTTTACATCCCTACTGTACCTGTGAACCAGAGACGATAGAACATCTGTGTGTTATGGATTTGTGTGTGTGTGTGTGTGCGCGTGTGCGTGTGCGTGTGTGTGTGTGCGTGTGTGTGCCTGTGTGTATGTGCGTGTGTATGTGTGTTTTTGTCTTATCACTTGCTCCTTTTATAGCAACTAATTAGTTACAGATTTGTACGAAAAGAGCTCAGTTATTTATAAGATACTTTTTTAAAAAATGGATGTAGGAGAGGGAGAATGAAGACGCAACACAAAAAAGCCGTTTTTTTTCTTTCTGTCTTTCTTTTCAGTAGCTAGTGAAAACAAAAGTCAGAATAAAAATGAACAAAGGAGGGAGAGGGGAGAGAGAGAAGAAAGAGCGTAGAACAGCCAATCAAAAGTGTACCCTTTACCCTATAATATATTGCAAGAAAAAAAGTAGACAAAACGCTCTTTCCTTCTACAAATACCTATTCTCACGAGAAACCGCTACAGTACGTTGCACAGTTGCACATTGTTGCACATACTAACCTGTAAATAAGAGAATGATCATGTCATAGAATAAGAAAATATGATTTACCAACTTCTGAGCGTGAAACTAAGAAAATTAAAGATTCATTCGGATACAAATTATGTTTTATGGGAAATAATCACGGTTTTGTCGCATTACAGAGCAATACGGTATTCAATCATAAACCATATTAAGAGAATGTACTACTTAAAGACATGACTTAACGACATGACCAGACTCACGTCGACATTGATATAAAGAGTTGCTGAATTAGTGCTGTTAAAATGAATAGACAGATATATAAAGAAATGTATGTAACCTCAAGGGAATATCTTGTCCCTCCTTCGAAATAACGACAAGAAAAAGTCGCATTATTTTCAGAGGTTGGAAAGCATACCCCCCCCCCCCTTTATAGCCAAACTGATCTGCCTCGCTTCTTCTTCAAGATTATGAACTTTTAAAATATTCATGGCTGTCGAGGAACAGCGTGTCATGAGCAATTGACATGCATGCATGAAAGAGAAGCCCACGCTGATGTATGTACATGTTGGAAGCTTATACGGATATTTCACATTCACACACACACACACACACACACACACACACACACACACACACACACACACACACACACACACACACACACACACACACACACACACACACACACACACACACACACACACACACACACACACATACACACGCACACGCACACACACATACACGCACTCACACATATACACACACACACATTCGCGGAAGGATATTCATGAAGCCCCTGTTCTTTGCTGTTGTAAGTGTATGTACGTCCTAACACGTGCAGAGACATAATTGCAATCATTATTGTATACATACTGTATGTGTCTTTAACGCAGAGGATTAACTCACTTCCACACAAAGAGGGATGGGCGCTGGCAGAGGGCACTGACGCTGATGCACTGATGGTGGCATTCCAAGCACCACCTTTGTTGTATTTGTACGGCATCGCTTTCAGATAAAACACACACAGAATACTTAAACCTGTTTGGTCTGGCAATTGCTTTGATGGCTGAGCTAGTTACTGTACATGTTTTGCTTGGAATCATTTTTAAGGATGTTTTACCGCATGTGTTTTCTGGGGAAAAGTTTTTTTGTTCTTTTTTAATCATGATATAGGAGACGTTCTATGTATTTTCTAATTATTTTCAGAATTATATTTTCTTTTTTTCTGTTTCTATCTTCCTTTTCGTTATTCCATGATCCATATGTAATATTCACTGCTTTCTTTCTTAATTCTGTTTTTTTTTTTTTTTTGTTTATGCAACTGAAACACGAGAGTACACGTACGTAGAACTGTACATAAGATTATATAAGTATATCAGTCCAGCTCTACTTCACGGCAAGGCACAATATAGGACTGCGACCACTTACCAAGTCTCTTTCTTTCTCTTTCTCTCTCTCTCTCTCTCTCTCTCTCTATCTATCTATCTATCTATCTATCTATCTATCTATCTTTCTTTCTATCTATCTATCTCTATCTCTATCTCTATCTCTATCTCTGCCCCCCCCTCTCTCCTCTCTCTCTCTCTCTCTCTCTCTCTCTCTCTCTCTCTCTCTCTCTCTCTCTCTATCTATCTATCTATCTATCTATCTATCTATCTCTCTCTTTCTTTCTTTCTTTCTCCCTTCCCTCCCCCCATCTCTTTCTCTCTCAGGTACCCACACACATCCCATTTCCAGTAACACTTGTACCTACTATAAAAGCTATCTCTCATGTTGCTACTAATCACACAGTAGTCACAAAGACTTATTATACATATGTCTTGGTGACGCAGGGCTGACATATGGTCTCTGTACATAACCATGCAGATAGTGTCATGGTTATATCATTTACTTAAGTCCATGCTAGCTGATGAATTGAGCTAAATGTCAGTCTCTTCACGGAGAGGTGACCATATATTTTCGAGGTTTTAAAGCATTATACAAAGTAATGTTTATACGAAAAGGTCATATTAAAGATTAAAGATAATAAAAAACAACTTTGTTAGAAGGTGAATTAAACTTTCAAGCTGTACACATATCTAGAACGTTTTCCAATTGTGGTTTCCGATATTAGCAGAAATTTAAGTGTCATCAATTTCTGACGATTTTCCCGAATACTGAAGGTGGTTCTTGTGGGTTTGTGTCAGCTTGTTTTATGGTGAATTCTGTCGTTTCTTATACTTGTGATTTTTATGATTCTAGCTATTCATGAATGAGTTTTATATATTATTTGGACTTTTTTTGTCATGACACATAAATTGGATATTCATTTATGCATACGAATCAATCAAATATACGCTAAAGTAAAGAAAAGTAATGTCTAGTGTAATCTTAGGATGTTAGTCATTGCGTATTTAAGATGCTTTTTTTTAACACATCTCTTTGAAAATGTACGTAATGTAAACCTAAAGAAACGCAGATAAAGAGATAGATAGACAGATACGAAGAAAGTAAATAATAAAAAGTGAGAGAGAAAGACCAGTAAATATTAATAAATAACTGAATAGGTGTGACTGAATAACAAGTACAGGTGGAATATGCAAATTGACAAAAAATATATAATAATAATATAATAATAATAATAATAATAATAATAATAATAATAATAATAATAATAATAATAATAATAATAATAATAAATAATGATAAATGATAATAAATGATAATGAAAAATAAATAAATATAAACATTTTGAATGAAAAACAAGACAAAAAGATTAGCTTCTCAAACAGTTACAATTCTTGCATATTAATATTCATGCTGGAATATCACTTTTTCATGTTACATTAACCCCATAAAGTACACTCTTGATTGTTCTTGTTCATTGTTGCTGTTGAACCGTATTCATTGCAACAAATATAGTAAAGGTATGAACGAGAATCTTCACAATGCAAGATATGTACTTAACCGGTTTCGAATATATATCGAAACCGGTTAAATACATCTCTTGTATTGCAACGATATACTTTTTCATTCATACTTTTTAATTTTTACTTTTAGTCCATGATAACGGACAGAGCAATCCCTGGTGCTCAGACGGACGGTTAGAGTATATACACGGATATAAAACACTCGTTAAAAAGCATGTGTGTGTGTGTGTGTGTGTGTGTGTGTGTGTGTGTGTGTGTGTGTGTGTGTGTGTGTGTGTGTGTGTGTGTGTGTGTGTGTGTGTGTGTGTGTGTGTGTGTGTGTGTGTGTGTGTGTGTGTGTGTGTTTATATATCCATTCACATATACATTTAAACATATATACATATATATGAACATACATACACATTTATATACACACATACAAAAGTGCGCGCACACACGCACACACACACACACACACACACACACACACACACACACACACACACACACACACACATAATATTATATACTAATACATAATATATATATATATATATATATATATATATATATATATATATATATATATATATATTTATATATAGATAGTGATAGATAGATAGATACCTCATTGGTATTATTTGATTTCACCTCCCGACGCCACATGACATGGATTCAAACTACCATTTCTATCCCTCTAACATTAAAACTATACGAGGCCCCTATCTATAAGAGGGCGGGGGCTTAAGATCTACAATCATCGATATTACAACTCCCTCTAGAACTTATGGTCCAGGAAAGGAAAGCGTCGGTTATCGGAATGTCCAGCTCCGTTGTCAAGCCATATATCCGCCTCATGTATCCTGGGAACCAATCCAAACATTTTCAATCTTTTCAATGTTCAATCTTCTTGTACATCGGCCGGGAAATCAACTGAACCTGAGCCTTCAGCCAGTACACATAGGGGACTTAATAACTTCTGGGAGTATCTTACTTTGCTCTGATTATGATACATATGTATCCTCAAGGTTTGGCAGCCGGAGTAACTACATATATTCGATGCAAAGCCTGTGTTTATCTTTCAAAAAGTCTGAGTTATATTTCAGAGATTGTATGGTGTAAAATTTGATATAAAAAATAAACTAGGCTCCACCAATGATGCAACAAAGGCCTTCCCTCCTCTCGATATACATTATATATATATATATATATATATATATATATATATATATATATATATATATATATATATATATATATATATATATACATGAATGTAATAATTATGTATGTATGCACATATGTATTTATCCACGTTTATACATATATAAACCCATATTTATCAAAGTATCTTTCGCAATAATAAATGCCACGTCTTTCTTTCTGTCTTCGAGCAAAAGTATGACTGATTATCTGTAGCTTCTAAACGTACAACAGTGCAGATAAAGTACATATCATATCATAAAGTATTTATGATACCATAAATATTCGGCAACTGTCAGTTACATGCTCGACAGAAGAGTTAACAATATGAAATACGAGAAAGGTCGATTTCCATTAGCCTCCATCTTGGTTGAATCTCGAGGCTCGTGATACCGTGAAAATTACTCTTAGTATTTGAATTATATATTTTTTTTCATGAAACATTAAGCCGGATAATAAAGAATTATTCTTTGATGGCGGTCGAGCAGTGGAACACAATTTTCCAAAAGTACGAAGGCAGACTCAAAGGAAGAGAGAGAGTGAGAGTCAAAGAGACAGAAAAAGAGAGAGGGAGGGAATATAGCGATATAAATCGACAAAAAGGGAGAATGAGAGATAAGAGAAATAAGAAAAAAATTCTCCTGGCTGTGAGACTAAACCAGTTAATTTCATAAGTGTACTCAATGCTATATATAAAAGCGAATATGGATCATATAAAACAACGTAACAACCGAGCAATAGCTACGTCGGTGCGTATGGAAAGCGAGAGCGAAGCACCGAAGAAACATTGATCAATGTCTGTTTCAAAATGTTAATGTCTAATGCATTTGGTGTGACGTGGGAATGTATAAATGGAAGACACATGTTATTCATATATGTTGGAGTTTTTGTATGTCTTCATTTCCTTACGAATGCTTACTCATTTTCGAACGCACATTCAGTGACTGTATGTGAATGTTGGTTCTTCTGAATGAGCGTACTGCAAGTGGCTAGAGGCGAGAACATTTGTCAGTGTGTGTGTGGGCGTATGACGTGGACATGTATCAAACAGAATTGACGCCTGCCTGTGTGTGCTTTTATGTGCAAGTTGGATTTCATATCACTTCTGTGGATACATATTCCAATGTATTCTTGATTTTTTTCGTCTTTTTTATTTTTCTATATACATTGATATTATTATTGTTGCACTACTGATATATCTGTATCTAAATTTATTTCATTTTTCTTTTTCTTAACTTTATTTTGTTTGATTTTCTGTTTTTCTCTTGTTTGTTCCAATGTATATAAGTTAAATTTATAGTGTACGCAAACAAAAATACCAAATATATTGTACTGTCCCTTATAAACTTCCTTTTTTCCTAGCAACTTCTACCCTACCTACGCCCCTCGTACTCAGGCAATCAACACAACCTGAAGCTGACAAACCACACCACTTAATCGCATTGCAAAACCCTCTTTCTTCTGCTTCTCGTCTCTATCTCATCCCATCACAATTAATAACGTCCCCTCAATCGTGATATTCCCAATTCTGCAAGCGTTCACACCTTTTAAGAACGAGAACGTGTTTTAATAAGTCTCCCCTCACAGCCTACGGGAACATGACATCTCTGTGTTTCAAAACCCCGGCTCTCTGGCCCCTCTTCGTTGATTCCTGCGTGGACACTGTCCTCAAAGAGAAATGCAGACTTGTAGTAGCAGTATGCAAATTACTTCCTGTCAGTGTGTGTAGAGCTCCTCTTTTACGAACATTTCCCTTAGTAAGCAGTGGACTCGATATATATGATAATTCTCCTTTAGCTACAAACACTACTTTACTAGATAATAATAGCTATAGAGAAACGCCTTTTCCCCCACAAGCTTGTTTCTGTTAAAAAAAGTATATATATATCCATAATTTTTTTTATCAGATTTAAGTTTTTTTTATAGGTACTGTAAATTATATTATTTAGAAACCATTGTTTATAAATTTAACTAGTAATATATATATGTTCTTAGAATGCAGAAAAAAAATCGATAGTAGATATACGGACAGCCAGAGAGAAGGAGAGAGAGAGGGAGAGAGAGAGAGAGAGAGAGAGAGAGAGAGAGAGAAAGAGAAAGAGAAAGAGAGAGAGAGGAGAGAGAGAGATGGAGAGAAAGAGAGAGAGAGAGAGAGAGAGAGAGAGAGAGAGAGAGATCCAAAGTATTTAATAACGTTCGAGTGACTATTTCTTCCTCTATTCTGCTTATCCCGGTGGTAAATATTTATGCAATCGATTATGTAATCGCTACGCCCTGCTATGGCATGCGAGGCTTAATAAGACTATTCTAAGTAATTCCTGTATCTACCGAGGAGAGGTTGATAGTTTATAGAATAAGCCGATGAATATCCGGGTAAGAGGATACACTGGGAATAAAGTAAGAGGCATAATGATTAGTAAGGAATTCGTGCACAAGGGAATTTAAATCTAATTAGTAATGGGTATATACCTCTCTCCAGCTTTTACAAAAGATACGGGGTTATTTTCTGAAAAATAATGCATATCGATTTACACGTCCAAATATATATGTAATGCAGTGGAGACATTAACATGACATACAAGTGTAACCTCGTGTATACATTTACAACCAGACATATAGATAAACAACACTCCTGCGTCTGTTCTTGTTATTATCATACAAACGAGAATGTGTAAAGCTGGTCAAAGGTGATTCAGAGCAGTCTTACCTTTTCGAAACTTCGCCTTGGCTCCTCTGACGAAAGTAGTTGAGCCAACAATAACTCGTTTTTTATCTTCGGAAGTTCAGAAGTCGATAAACCTTATTGCTCCGATAAGGTGAGCGAAATTCTCCGCAACTTCGAACATAAACTCGTGCTACAGATGTGATATTCTCAATACAGTTAGTAATGGAATAAACACATAGACATGCAATTTTATGTGGCAAGGCTGTCTTAGAGAGATATATGTATCAGTATATAAACCAATATTGGACAGAAGGACACGAGGTAGAATCAACATAGATAGAAACACCAAAATCTGAACTAAAAACTGTTTAAGAAAAATAATGATTAGTCTTTAATGCCACAATGGTGCGGTTTAAGACTATAAAACATTGAACAAAGGAACAGGGTAAATTCGCAAAATAGTTTCTTGCGTTTTTTGTAAGTGGGAGTAGATTTTGAAAGTGGGAGTGGATGTTGTAAGTTGCAGTAGATACCCTAAGTGGGAGTAGATCTTGAAAGTGGGAGTGGATGTTGTAAGTTGTAGTAGATACCCTAAGTGGGAGTGGATTCTGTAAGGCAGTAGATTTTGTACATGGCAGTAGATTTTGTAAAAGGGAGTGGATTTCGTAAATGGCAGTAGTTTTTGTGAGCGGCAGTGGATTTTGTAAGTGGGAGTAGATTTTGCAAATGAGAGTAGATTTTCCGCTTGCTTCTCTTCTGATTTAACTCTAAGAACTAATGATATGTACAAATGTCCTGATACAGCTTCTCTTTCGTCAAAAGCATAATTGCAGACCCGTTGATATGTGTGCTCGTTGGAGGTGTGTGCGTGTCCTTCTGCACGCACATACATGCATGGGTATACATTCACTGCATGTCTTAAAAGGATAGGTTTAAGTGCATTTTAGTTGGGTGTTGTGGTTGTTATTGTCTATGTGTGCATGTAGGTCTGTATGGATATTCTTTACATGCATTGTCATGAAAGCAAAATATTTGTTTGTGGCGTAAAACGATATTTGTTATTTGTGGGAAAATCTTCAGACGTTAAAAAAAAAAATTATTGCATGATGTCTTGTAGCTTTATTTGAAAACACACAAACACAAACACACACACACACACACACACACACACACACACACACACACACACACACACACACACACACACACACACACACACACACACACACACGCATAAATAGCAAAACATACATACATTTAAGTCCTTTTTACCGCTGCGACACACACACACTAATAAATAGAGATATATAGATGTGTGTGTGTGTGTGTGTGTGTGTGTGTGTGTGTGTGTGTGTGTGTGTGTGGTGTGTGTGTGTGTGTGTGTGTGTGTGTGTGTGTGTGTCTAAGTGTAGGAAGGTATGTATGCATATATATATATATATATATCTTTCTATTTCTCCATCCATCTCTATACGGGCGGATCCCTCAGTAGTCATCTAACTACGTCAGCAAAGTCATGAGTAATTGCCCTGTGTTTTCTTCCAAGAGATTACACATTCTCATTGTCTGTGCTCAAGTTTCCTAAGTCCTCAGGCTTTTTCATGTCCTGAATTACAATTCCACTTCTTATTTACGAGGATTATTGTCTTGATTAGTGTTTCAATTCTGTTTTAATCTGACGCAGTTATTGCTCTCATTTCTCTTACATTGCGTTTTTTTCTTCTTCTTTTTCCTCTTCTTCTTCTTCGTGTTCCGGCTTTCTTGTCTTGATTTCCTTCTCCCTTATCTCCCCGGTTTTATGGCTGGGGGAGGCCTCGAGATTTTGTGGTATTCTGTCTCGGGGTTGTTTTGTTCCCCCGAAGCGCAGGGGGAAGATAATCCTTTTGCTTTGGTCGCCACTCGCCCCCTGGTGTTGTTTGTCAGGCTGGAATGGGAGGGCAGTGTCGGGTCAGTCTATTTCTGAGTGGCATAACAGTATAATCCTAGGGACACTTTTTCTTTTTCTTTTTGTGTCGGTTTAGCTGCTTCCGCTGTTGTTACGGTTGATAATACAAGCTGATGTGGAATGCGTGCTTCTTCTTCATAACATTTGTTCTTAGCAAGCATGGGGTCTTTTATAACCCTATGTTGGAATCGACAGTAGGAAATTACATATCTGGGGTCTTGGTTACCCTCTGCCAGGTGGCATCTGATATGTCTAGTAAGCCAGGTATTATTCCCAAAGCATAACGAAAACTCATCCCCAATGAGAAACCTGTACACACGCAGCACACCGCAAATGTGAAAAATGGCCCTCCTCACAACCCTCGGGGGTTCTGCGCCTAGTTAGTTGTTTCATATGCTCGCCCCCTATAACCCTTTTTGGGCACTATTGAGGGGGACTTGGGTTGGGTATTTGGTAAGGGTTAATTGGACCCTTGTCGTTGTGGCTGCGATCATACGCCATGAGGTCGGGTTTCTCTTTTCTTGTTAATCTGGTAAGTCTGGTCTCTTGGTATAATCCCCTGAGAAGGAAAAACCTAGTGTAAGATAACAGAGTTCGTGGTAAAGATTTGTAAAAAAAAAAAAGAAAAAAGAAAATAATAATAAAAAATATATATAAAAAGTCATTTCGAGATTAAGCTTTCCACAGAATTACATGCATCAGCAAGATTACAGAACAATGTTTTTCGAATATGTCATCTTTTTTTCCTTCATAGAGGACATTGTTGTGACCTTGAATAATTAAAAAGTTTTAAACTTTTTTGTTTCCCTCGGGTTATCATCTTGATCGTAAAGATCATAACTATTAACTTTTTTAACCCCCCGTGATTATCATTATCATTTTACCATTTTTAGTTGAAAAACGGATTTCTAACCTTGAACCCGGCAATTTAACGTGCATAATTTACGCAAGACAAAACGAACCTTGGCAGGCTACTTGCAAAGTAACATGACATTACAGGCATTTTTGAAGGATCAGATACAGAAAAAGCCTCTGGGTGTTTGCAGGAACTAACGGTGACCTAAGGAGGTTTATGCAACCAGGGCTCATGCAGTCTCTCTGAGAAATACGAGATACAAACGTTTTACTGATTGCACAAGACTTATAAGTATTCTACAGTAGCTCAGAACAAAAATCACATATGTTGTAAATGAAAATCACTAGTTTCCCTTCAAAATCCCCACGTTTCGTTGTTATATGTAATATCAAATCTCTTTACAACGAACTTGCGACCGATAATGACGTGGATAAAAAGAACCGTTCAGTATGTTTTTACGAGAAACTTGATGCTTCAACAAATTATCTGAGAGTTCTCGTTATAAATTCGTGTTGCCTTTTTACGTACATATTTCAAAATTTTTTGAATCCAAAAATTTAATTAGGCCAAAAAAAATCTAAAGGCTGTGGGTTTAGGAAAGCACTAAAATTATGAGATATAAAAACGCCACTGTTTGTATTGTGAATTTTAGTTTGGTGTAATTTACAACATTAGTTTTTGCGTACTCGAGGAAAGTGGGTCGTGCATAATACAAACCAATGAAAGGTAAAAAATCTTCCTGTTGAACTATGAGAAAAACCCCAGGGAAAAACTAGATTTATTGAAAATGGACTACGATTTTAAAATCCCCCGGATTTCCGCTCCCGGTCTGAAGATGGAATCGGGGGATTTCCCAAAAGTTGTCTCTTTTCAAAAAATCAGTTTTGCATTATGGGTTTTTCTACCAACGAACCAATATCTTCATCTTTCAACACTAGCTCACAGGTCGCGAATCGTCCCCATAGCAGTAAGATGGCCAAAGAGCGAAGTATGAAATACACCAAAAAATACGAAAGACGGTAGCGTGTCGTCCTGGCAAATCCCAGCTACCCGTTCTTCCTAAGTGGTTCAGTGGGCATTGACCAATTTCGTAGCTTTTACACCATTTTCTTTTAAAACAAAGGGGGTCTTCGCACCCATAAAAAGAATCCAGTTTTAAGATTAAACCAGACTCTGATGTTTTTGCG
>NC_051421.1:31818439-31825939 GCF_015228065.2 Penaeus monodon | reverse complement strand
ATGCTTGTTGATGCGGTATCAATCAAATTTATGTCTTTATGGTACAGTAATGGACTGAGATGATATAGATTGGCAGAAAAATAGGCAATAAATGAATAGATGGAGAGAGCCAAATAGAAAAGGAAAGTATGAGAGATAGATTGAAAAAGGGAAAGAAAGTATGAGAGATAAATGGAAAGAGAAAGAAAGTATGATAGATAGATATAAAAGAGAAAGAAAATATGAGATAGATGGGAAAAGAGGAAAAAAATTAGAGATAGATGGAATTGAATTGAATTGTTTATTTAGCTAAAACATCTACAAACTAAACAGTTTATACAGAAAATAATACAGTGGATTTGGCTGAGGCTTTCGAGAGCATCATCCTCCCTTAAAAAGCACTTTAACAGCAACATAACATTAAACTGATTACGTTAATTTTAGCAATATCAAATACAATACAAAAAAAATAGATAGTTTCCTTTATTATTGAATTCGACGTTTTCCGTGAGATACATCAAAGAATATATATGTGAAAAAAAAACAATAAACTTAAATCATATGTATAGGTTCAATCCTAGATATAATCACAATCATTCTTAATTCTATACTAGCTAAACTAAATCAGAAATAAAAGCAGATAAGCAGTCGATAAAATAACAGCACCATGGAGTAGCATTCTACACAATTTCTTGGGTTTTCTTAAGATGTCGCTGGCTGGTTGTATTGTGCTAACAAAGGCCGTTTTAGTGAGTTCTGAAAGAGAGGAACTGACACTGCATTTCTTATGTAAAGGGGGAGTTCGTTTCATATTTCTGTGAGGTCTCCGACTCCCCCCCCCCCCTTATCCTCCTCACCCTTGTTTCCCTTAGTCTCCCCTACCTCCCTTTTACCCTCTTCTCCAACCTTTTCCCCCTCTCCCTCTTCCTCCTCTTCACGTATCATCCTGACTCCTGTACCCTATTTACTCTCCTCGCGATCCTTCGTCTCTCCTAAATACTCTAGTTCTCTTGCTCTCACTTCTTCGCTCACCTCTTTCGTTCCCTTTCCTTTAATTTCCCCTTTCCCTTCCTAATCTTGCGTCCCTCCTTACTTTCTACAATGCTGATCTCGTTCTCTCCTCTTCCCCGTACCTTTGTTATGCTATTTCATCATTTTCTCTCGTTTTCTCTCTCATTTCTCTCATCCACTCCTTTCGTTCATTTCTCTTCTCTTCTACTTCGCGATTTACGTTCTTCTGTTTTTCTCTTCTCCCATACTAATCTCCTCGCTTTCTACTTTTTCTATTCCGCCGTTGACCTTACTCATTTCTTTCATCTCCATCTCTCGGCTCCCTTTAATTTCTCTCCTTTTCGTCCTTTTCCTTGAGCTTTCGTCCTCACACCTACCCCAATCCCCTACCCTAATACCCTACCTGTCCCCTCGACACCCCTGACACCTGAATCCCGAATCCCGAATCCTGAATCCGGAATCCCGAATCTCGAATCCTGAATCCCGAATCCTGAATCCCGAATCCGGAATCCGGAATCCGGAATCCCGAATCCCGAATCCTGAATCCCGAATCCTGAATCCTGAATCCCGAACCGAACTTGGGTAATCCAGCGGGCGGCGCTCAAACACGCTGGAGATGATTCCCGCCCACACAACCTCCACTCAACACTGTTATTACGGCCAAACCATGTGTTCCTTGATAAACAAATGTGCAAATAAAACTTACAATTGTCGTTTCCCGAGTTTCCTCTTGAGCTTCCAAGGCTTCGACCCCGTAGGTGGCGAATAAGCCTTAACGAATGCAATTATTTGCGAGTTTTTATCGCCCCTTTTCCTAGTAAGGTCTTATTTTTTGAGGGGGATCTAAATGTTTTTCATTCTTTTACCCATTCATTTCTTTTATCCATGATTTCAAGGTTTTTAGGATTTTAACACCGAATCCCCCCCCCCCCTATTACAAACGGAACTATTCCGTTAAGACCTATGTATATTTCTCTCTTCTTCCGTCGTAATTTATTAGACTTGAAAGGACAACAGAATAGGTTCTGATGCAGAGCATCGTTCAGATTTTGAATTTTTATATTTCAATGCTAATATTCAATTTTAATTTATATTTTTATCTATCTTACGTAATTGTTTTAGAGCTCTAAATATTTTATTTTTGTTTTTCCTGTTTTTTTTTTTAGTCGGCTGCCACGTCACCTTCTTAATCATTTATAACATGAAGTATTGGAGGCTCACAGAGGACACTAGGGATGTTCCATGTATCACTGGCAGATTTTCCTTTATTTGTTTTTCTTACTGTGTTTTTACCGTTCAGTTTTACTGTTTTATTGTAAGCTTTAATCTTGTTTTTTTTTTTTTTTATTCTTAATCCTTTTACTTCTATTTATTGGTTTAAAAAAATTTTGAAGTTTCATGTTCGCTTTTTGTGTAAAAAAAAAATAATAATAAAATAACTATCGCCACGATGACGTGGCCCAGCTGTATAAATACCCCTGTAAAATAAACCCATAAGGGAGTTGTCTCTGGACTCGGTGTTTGACTGTACCCCCCTTGGATTGCCCTATACTGCGGCGTCGCTGGAGCAGCAAGGACAAGGTTGTGTTTGAGCCATCTTTTACATGCCAGTTAGGATATTGCTGGACGTGGGCATTTATGTTAACACAAGGTTTACCAAGTTTTAAATTGGCCAGCACCAGCCAGAGATACCCCATTCTTCTTTAAACTTGAGTAATTTTTATGTATCCGTTCCCTCAGAACGAGCTTTATCCCTCCTTTTTTTATCGTATTTATATTTTTACTTTACCTGTGGTGCTTTGCTTTTATTTTACATTTTTTTTACTCGTAAGTCAAGAGCAGCATAACCAGACCCATTTTCATAAGGGATGTGTACCTGGGGCATGGGACAGTGTCTCCACACAGGGGAGGTGACCGGGCCCCCTCCCTCCTTCCTTCGGCCCTAAGCCGCCATCCGCCGCTTGGGTGGATGATATTTCGGGCTTCCCCTCGACAGAAAGCCTTACACACCCTTGTATGATATTGCAGTTTGCGCCTGCGAAGATCGAGCCTGAGGCAGACGAAGTAAGTTTTCGTTCCGCAAATTATAATTCATGTTAAGACCTATAATAAAATTTTGGTTGATAGTGTTATAGCCATGTAAAGATTTGAAAACATACAGGGCACTGCAATATACACTTAGGTCAAAGAATAGAATTTCACAATCTTTGGTGTCTGAATGCATTATTAGTGCGGTCAAGTCCTTTGAGATTAGATATCATCCATAAGACATTTTTGAGATAAGACGAGTGAATACTTTGTTCTTTGAGCTCCCGCCCCACACACTATGACGATACGTTAACAATGGATATACTAATGAACCATATAATAATCTGAGTGCCTTTGTGGTGAAGGTTTCTTATCAAGTTTAAAATACCACACTGTTTCCTAATATTTGTTGTTAATATTCTGAATGTAATTGCTCCAATTTAATCTGTCGATGGTAAGGCCAAAAAAAATGAAGATTTGTTTTCAGGTCTGGAATATTTTCAGGCAACCTCTTGTTTCGTTTATATATGTCATTACTCTTTTTTATATTTAGTGTAACTTATTTACGATTAGCCAGTTGTCCACTTGAAGGAGTTCAGTGTTTGCAATATGCACAAGAGTTATCAGATCTGACTCATTGATATACAAACTGCTGTAGTCGGTAAACTTTAAGTTACAGATGCAGTTTACGATATCATTGATGAAAGTCAAAAATAGATAAGGACCCAGAACTGAGCCCTGAGAAACACCGTGTGATATTTTGGAAGGTTGAGACTTGTGCTGGTTAAAAGTGTACAAATTGTGATCTGTTTGAGAGGTACGACTCAAACCATTCGTTGCTATTGAAGTTTTCTTCAATAACAGGGCATGATTCAGTGTCAAAAGTTTTGCTGAGATCTAAAAAAAAATGACAGTACTGCAGTTTCAGTTATCTTGCCCTTGCGGAAGCCAGTTTGTGAATCTATTAGTATATCCTGGTTCACGAAGTGCTCATCAAGTCAAGAATTTTACTGAAATGGACAACAGTACAATTGGTCGGTAGTTTTTAATGCACCCTTTATCACCTTTTTTATATATAGGGATGACTTTTGCTAGCTTAAGTGTGTCAGGGAATATACTTGTGGTAAGGGAAAGATTGAAATATAGACTAGCATAGGTGCTATTATATGCATAATCTTTTTTAACAACATGGGTGGAATTTTGTCAAGAGCCGCTTCACCATTTTTTACCTTATTCGCTATTATAATTATTCCAGAGGTGGTAGTCTCATTAACGGTAAACACTTCAAATTGACGGTTTAACAAGTAACTACTGTGGGCGTCAGAAATATCAAGATTATTTTCTGCCAGATTTTTTCCCTGTTGAAGAGAAATATGTATTGAATCTGGTTGCAATGTCAAGGGAGTTATCAATTATTTTTCCACCAACATTTATAGGAGTAATGCTATCTTTTTGTTCATCCTTTTTAAGAATGGAATTTATCACCTCCCATGATTTTCTAGAGTTAGTAATCTATTTTTTTCTAGTTTGTTTCTGTAATATGATGCTTTGGCGTTGCGTATTGCTGCTGTTAACTGGTTGCCTATTGCTCTGCACTGTTCGCCAAATCTGATAGGATACTTTGCAAATTTACGTTAATATTTATTCTTTTCCATCATTGCTTTTATTCCATGGGTTATATAGGGCTTTTCAAATTATTTTGTTTTCACTACTTTGAATTTCAAGGGGAAAATCATCTAAATTAGTTGAAAACCTACTTGCAAACTTATCCGAAGTTGAATTTACGTCACTTAGTGCAAAGAGGGGTTCCAATGAAACTCCCTGATGGTAACTGACAAACAGGCTGATTTTAGCATGTGATAGGTCTCTATATTGAACTGTCATTTTACTTTACTTGTGAATGGAAGAGAAGACTAATAATTGAATAAAGCATAAATAGGAAACTGGTTGGATGTCTGTGGATATATAACATTAATTATATTATGTTTAATATCATTTGACCATAGATGGTTAATAAGTGAAGCTGAGCCTTTGTTAACACGTGTTGGTTTGGTTATTACATGAAATATGAAATTTTCGATAAAGACGTTAGCCAATTTACGCACTAGAGGATCAGCCTATTTCAATAAATTAATGTTAAAGTCACCAGCTATATGAACCGTCTTATATATATATAATATATATATATATATATATATATATATATATATATATATATATATATATATATATATATATATACTATTCAGCACACAGTTTGCCAATGAATAAGTTGAAGTCAATTTTAAGACGTCTATATATCACACCAATAATGCTGTCTTTACGATATTCATTCATTTCAAATAAAAGTGCTTCCATGTATGTTTCCTTGACTGTTAGATCCTTGCGAACTGAACTATTAGTGCACTATTTATGTAAAATTGCCACGACACCCTTTCTCCGTGATACATTAAGCGTGCAGTTACAGGAATTAGGGATATCATATAAATCCTCAATATCACCCGAGAGTTTAGTTTCACTTACGCAGATGCAGTCAAAAGAGATGGATAATGCTACATTGTTCAGATTAATGAATTTTTCAAGATTTTCGGGTATACGATTAATATTATAAGCTAATATTGATATATGAATGTTAAAGTTGTTATATGTTATTTCATCATCTGGAAATATGCAATTACAAATTGGGTTTTCGTAATGTTCCATGCTAATTAAAAAATCGCCCGGATCAGTCTTATTATATGAATCCGCAGATGCAGCCAAAGGTTCAGCAGTAATGTTATTCAAAACTTGTAGAGGCAATTTATCTTCTGAAGCAAACAATAAAAGAATTAAATTCTGCGTTAGTGATATTAAAAATAAGGAAAAAATGACGGTGAAAACTTGGCTGTTACTGTTTTCTCAAACGATTTACTTGCCTTCACTAAAGCCTGAGAGAAATGAGGCTTCTTTTTCTGCCGAGTACCGCGGGCTTCGTCCGTTCTGAAGTCATCGTCAGTGGCTGTGGAATCAAGTGCTGTGATGAGCCGCGGTCTGTCGTTGTCCAAGGCGGCGCTGGCTGGTGGCTGTTGCATCGACGCCTCGTGGATGAAGGTTTGGGAATTCCACGGGAGAGTTGATTGGGGCAGGAGCTGGGGTGGAAGCAGGGGGCATGGTTGGGGACGGACAGAGGGCCCGCAGGAGACCCCGGCGCATTTCCTGAGACAGAAGCAACGGGAGAAGTGGAAGCTGCAGTGTGGCACCAGAGTAGAGTGCGTCGTGTCTCGGTAGGGGCCAGGCACAGGCGGTGGGGGAGGGGGCGATGCGTTCCCTCACCACAAGGTTTCGGTAACTCAGGTATGCCTGTTTCCTCGTATCCCTGAGAGCCTCCCCGTGGTCTTTCCCTCGTCTCGACCGTATTTCTACAAGAAATCCTCATTGATAAAGACGTTGCTCTTGTTATTTCTCAGCATCCTCGTCTCTTAGAAGACCGCATCCCTCTCGCTGAACCAAGCAAAGCGAGCCACGATATCCCTGGACTTCCCCGGGATCGACGTGGTACGATGTGCTCGCTCCAAGTCAGGCTGGGTGTTAGCGTTGTCCCTCAGGAATCTCGTCGCCTGCCACTGTGTTTGCTCCCAGTTTTCTTTTTTATCTTCAAGGATACCGCAAATTCTTAAGTTGTTTATGCAGCTAGCATCATCAAGGTAGTCCAGTCGTGCAGTCAGCTCCTTAATTAATTTTTTGTGGTGGTCATTTCACTTGTTTGGTTGCATAGTTGTGTTCGTTGTTCCTTATTTTCTCCCTTCAGCTGAATAACCAGTGATTCCTTTTCCTCCCATCTGCGTTGTGAAAATTCTAGGCTCCTTGCTGTCTCATTTGACTTGTCATTTGTATTTTTTTCTTTCATGAGCAAAATCCTTTAGCATGCGCGATATAGCATCATCAAAATTTTATACTCTGTACTTCTAGCAGTGCCATAAAATCGCTACGGGTCATGGGGAGGGGGGGGGGGTACGCGACCCTCCCTCCGCTGGCTGCTCTGGTCAACGCCCCTCATTAAGAAACCACTCCTTAGGTCGTAGAAGTAGGCTATAGCAATGGGGGGTGAGAACAGTTCGGTAGTTCGCTGGGCCAGCACGACTAGAAGCTGTGCGCATGCGCGGTTTCTAAACTTCGGTGACAGAGTAGGTGTAGCAGTTTGGTATATTGTTAAGTCACGAATTACAGTTAATAAATAAAAATGATCACGATTTTACTTCCACGGGCGCACTGTCTAGTTAAATCACTCGTTGTGTAGGATCCGTACGAGTTAGTTTACACTAGTAATTCGCACAAATTTAGAAATCACAAGCACTGTTGTTAGCAGGAGCGAGGAGGGAGGGGGGGGAGGAGAAAGAGAAAGAGAGAAAAAAAGACAAAAACCGACAGATAGATAGGCAGATAGACGGACAGACATTTAGACAGGCACAGATACAGCTAAAAACAAAGACAAAGGCAGAGAAA
>NC_051421.1:31798439-31800939 GCF_015228065.2 Penaeus monodon | reverse complement strand
CTTTACCATCCAAGGCTAGGCTAGTGCAGTGAGTGCTGCCAATTTGATCCTTTTATTTTCGACACCTTGGATATTTAAATTCACTTAAATTATCGTAATTGCTCGACAACCACGGTTGGTAATTCAATTCATAAAATGTTAAGCAATTATAAGGGAGATAAAGAATTATTTATGAGCTACAGGAAGTATTAAGAAGGAAGGAGTATCTCCATCTCTTCACTTTTGTTTTTATTATATCTAACTTTATGACAAATATTGATTTACGATTAGTAGGAGAAACGAGGGTGTAGAATTAAGCTTAGAATTTACTTGATTTCGTTAAAGAATATTCCTTCCATTTCTTGCATATATTATTAATAATATTAAAGAATCTGTTTTCATATCCCACCTCTTTGTTTACATTAGATTACAGAGACATTTAATAAATCAGATTTTTTTTTCTGTTCTTCAGCACACGCTTACCACATAATTGAATTAAGGCTATGCCATGAGCCTTCATATAACTGCGAGGTCATGTTACTCACATTTAGTTTAATGTAACTCAAATTCGCAGGTTTTCTCGAAAAAAAAGAAAGAAAAAAAGAAAAAAAAAGATGATGGTGGGGATACAGAAGATATTTTAGGACAAATCTTATAGAATTCAAGGTCATGTCGAAGGAAAATGATTAATATAATCTTTAAGGATTATGTTAAAATTGACCCGATGTATGTGTGTGTTGTGTGTTGTGTGTGTGTGTGTGTGTGTGTGTGTGTGTGTGTGTGGTGTGTGCGTGTTGTGCGTGCGTGTGCGAGTGCGTGTGCGTGTGCTGGTGTGTGTGTGTGTGTGTGTGTGTGTGTGTTTGTGTGTGTGTGTGTGTGTGTGTGTGTTTTTGTGTGTTGTGTATATATGTATATATTTATATAAATGTATCATCACAATAACGTACTGCTCATGTTTTGAGCAGCCGTGAATACCTCTCCACCATCCTTCCCACTAAACTCGATCTTGACGCCGTGTCTTTCACTTGTCCCATCAACAGCCCGCAATCTCCTTTGATGTTGTCGCTCAGTCTGTCTTCGGTTTGCCTCTTCCTCTGTTTCCTATCACCATCCTGTCCAGCAAGTTTTTCTCAATACTTTTACTCTCATTACTGACCAATAAACTTTAATTTCCTCCCTGTCTCAAGATGTCCAACAGCGGTCTTTACAATTTATTTTCTCAGCACTTCATCCATTCGTCCCTTCTTCTCCTGTCCAGCTAATATGCATTACTCGTCCTGTACACCACATTTCAAAACTATGATTCTTTTTTCTTGTCGATCTACTTCAGCCCAACACTCAGAAGCCATATGATGCAATTTGAAACTAATGAGTTCAATAAACCTCAGCTTGTTCCTGTAATGTAATGCTCGTCTTTCCGATGTTATTGAGAGCAATTGTAGCGTGTTTTGGCATGTAATTCTTCTTTTTATCTCCGTGAATCATCATATGTATTAGTTAAACAGCTCCAAGTAAGTGAAACTCTTCACATTTTCACACTCTTCCATGGATTGTAAACAGTTTCATCATTGTTCATTGCCGATTATCTTTGAATCTTCACGATCTTAGTTTTCTTGGCATATGACAAGCCAGCTTTTCGCTTGCTTCTCTAACTTTATTTGTAGTTGTAGTTCAGTGATACTGCTGCATCAAAACTATATCATGGCGTACCTCAGATTTGATATTTTGTATCCTCACCATCCGACAGTTTCCTTCAAAATTCTACTAGAGCACCTCTCATATTGTTTCAGAATATATATTAAAGAGGTGTGGAAGACAGAATGCAACCCTTGTTCGCACGCCTTGTTTGACTCGAACCATTCTGTTAACCCATAATGGTTCTTACAGCAGCTTGTTGTTGGTCTACATGCTTTTATTAGTTGTGATGTGTTTTGGAAACTTCATATCGTTCATGTATTCCAGAGGACATCGTGATCAAACAGTATCAAAAGCTCACATAATTGATGAAACACAGTTATAGGTCTTTTGATTTCTCTTTTTTTCTCTATGATCAATTTAAATTTAGAATCTGTTCTGGTACATTTCATGGCGAAAACCTGCTTGTTCGTCTGCAATTTTCCTCTCTTAACTTCCACTTCATTCTTGCACAGCAATAATTTTCAACAAAATTTTTGGCTGCTGTGACTTATTAATGCAATTTGTTTGCATGGAGTGCGTCACCTTTTAGGTAATGGGAGTAAAGACTGATTTTACCCAGTCCTTCTGGCCATTTCCTTTCATTCCATATTTTTGTACAAGTTGGTAAAGTATTCACACTTCGCCAGCATTCTTAATTAGTTCTGCTGTTATTTCATCTATTCGGGCTCTTGTTATTCTTTATACTTCTTTTATGGCTTTTATAACTTCGTCTAGCAGTGGGCGGTGGTTCATCTCGTTGTCATTGAGGTCTAATTAATGTTGTGTTAGATCTTTATTCTTTTTTGTATAGGTTGGAGACAATATTGATTCCAGTCTATCTTTG
>NC_051421.1:31778459-31780959 GCF_015228065.2 Penaeus monodon | reverse complement strand
TTTTTCTAGAAAATATCCGTAATTGTTCAGTCTGCGAAATCTAAGCTTTTTTTAAAAGAATTTAATGATATAGAAAAAAAATACCTGCAGATATAATCCCATAACGAAATTGACAGAAATCGATTTCCCCCGTGTTGATTTTTATTATATCGTTACGTTCTTACGCGTGATTATTTAAAGCTAAGAGAAAAAAAAAACGCCATTTTTTTTTTTTTTTTTTTTTTTTTTGATTTAGCAACAAAGAATAATAATAATAAATAAAAAAATTTAAAAAAGGGAAAAAATATTGGGGCAAGGAAAATATGTGGAAGAGGCGAGAAGCGTCGGGGTTAAATTTGCTTGGGCCCTTGGGGGGTTTAAAAATATAAGTAAAATTTTTTTCCCCTCTCAATGACAATAATGCGCAGAAAAAACAAGCTTTTTTTTTTTTTTTTTTTTTTTTTTTAATAAAAAAAAAAAAATGGGGTTTAAAAATTGTTTTTCAGTAAACAAATACATTCGCACTATTTATTTGGGGGTAAGAACCGCTGGCGAAAAATGGTTCTAAATCAAAAATTTAAAAAATATCCCCTTAAAAAAACACTTTCGAAAAATTTAAAACTTTTTTATCGTTTTTTTTTTTGGCTTTCCCCCGGGGTCCCCCCTTGGCATTTGGCTTAAGTGAAGGCCATCCACCTAGGTGGAAAGAAAAAAGAAAAATTTCAAAAAAAAAAAGTAATGAGAATGAAAAACTTCACAGCGCAAGGGTATTCAAGTATTCATGAAAGTACATTTATTTTAATTTCCCCACGAAATTCAATGAAACGAAGCAATAATCTTAGCTTCGTCGTTATTTTGTTCGCATTTATACCTTTCTATCTTCAAGTAAACGGCGTGGAAATGGGATTTTTTTTTTTTTGAAATCTAACCTCCTCTAAATAATCGACTACAAAAATAATTCTAATCCCTCCAGCAATAAATAAAATTTCCCCGAGGCCAGTTCCACAGAGGCAGGAAAAGCCATTATTTCACATACCCACCTAACACAAAACCCTTTAAAAGCATATTTTAGGCCAGGTCGGTGCGTGCGAGAGGAGACCGAAATGGCATTTTCGCTGAAGGAACGTGTAACCAAAACTTCAAACCTCGAAGGTGCAATCCAACCAAAAGTCAGGTAAACCTCTGTGAAAATTTAAGAAGAAAAAAAGGGTTTAAAAACTTGCAATAGTCGAAAAACGTATTTTGTACCCTTGTAATAAGTATTTTTTAATCATTTTCAACCCTGGTTTTTTTAGCTAAGGCAAAAACCTTTCCGAATACGGGGGTTTTTGGACATACATCTTGGGAAAATATTTGCCCATACAACGCGAACCCAGGCTAAAATTCATCCCCGGATCAAACAATAATTTTCATGAAATGGACAGCTGTATATACACTTCAATATATATGTGGCATGTGGGGCCTCTCCCAGTAACAGATATATTTTTCTAAACTGTAATAGGCAAATGAATAGATACAAAAGATAAATTCGAACATATACAGCCATCAATTTGGGGAGGGGGGGGGGGTTAGAGACATAGACTATCCATGTAATGACACACGGGTAAGTTTGAGAATAAACTTATAAAGTTTATACAAAATGTAATAGACACAGTGCAGGAAAATAATACTTCGCAATAATACACGAAACAAAACAATTGCGTCTCAAAACAAGGAGGGAGAAATGCCTTCGGGGAAAATTTTCAAAAATTTCGGTTTCCACGGCAGTCTCGAAAACCGCTTGTCAGCAAGTGATATCTTGTGGGAGAGTAACATTGAAGTCAAAGGTAATCAATGGGGATTTCGAACTTGAATTACTTGGGTAAAAATAAAGTAACAAAACTTATTATTTATATTTCAGGTTCTTAAGTTCAAGAGTGAAGTCTTATTGGTCGTTCTGAAGCAACTAAAGATCTTAAGCAAATGTTGCAATAATCTATTGAAGGAAAGCAATGCAACGTGCAGAGAGGTTATGCGACAAAAAATTGGTAGAGAATGGGTGAAGTTGGGATATGGTTGGATAAATACTTCTTTACGAGAGTTTCGAGGCGTTTGGTGAATGCACAGAACACGCACTAGGATGTAAATGAGCAACAATGAAAAGTAAGATTGATTTGACTGTTGTGTCATGCGGTAAACACTCCCCCGGGGATTTGGACTTTATTTAACAAACCCTTATTGAGTCCTTTTAAACAAGTAAAATACGGAGGTATATTCGAAACATAGCCTTCGTCCAGATCCCAAAACGATAGTTAACATTCTGCCACACTCGCTTCTGCTGTCTTTCAAAACTTTTTTTGGGGATCAAAAACAACTGCCAAGGGACGGAGCCTCCTATGCACTGCAAATACTTACATCAAGCACACCCACGTTTAGTTCTGAGTGCATGTTTGGGTTTTAGTACACCACCATGTAAAGCCACGCATATGGTAATCTCTGCGAAGGGATCGTAGTTGTACACTGCCAAACTTTTTTTGTTTTG
>NC_051421.1:31775984-31778359 GCF_015228065.2 Penaeus monodon | reverse complement strand
TTTTTATTTATAAATTTTTTTTATTTATTTATTATTTACTTATTTGCCTACATATATTACACTATTTTGGTTACCACATGTCCCTTATTTTAATATGGTATGTATGTATCTCTTTATACATATATAAATATGTATGTATATATATATATATATATTCATACATATATACATATGCATGCATACACATATATATAAACATATATATAAAGGTAGGTAGTTAAAGTGAGAAAGAAGAGGCCAGACACACACACGCAGGAGCGCAGTCCTCCCGAGAACCCAAGAGGCGTTCACACGAAATCCTCACAACGAGCACCCACGCCCACGCGCCCATGAAAAAGGGACAAAGCGAGAGAGAGAGAGGGAGGGAATAGGCAGAGAGAGAGGGGGGGAGGATGTGGTGAGGGAAGGAAAGAGAGAGGGAAGGGAGGGAGAGGGAGAGAGAGAGAGAGAACGAGAGAGAGAGAGCAAGCAAGAAAGAGAGAGAGAGTGAGAGAACGAGAGAGAGGGCGAGCAAGAAAGAGAGAGCGAGAACGAAAGAGAGAGATAGAGAGAGACAAACAAATAAACAAAGAAAAGAGAGAGAGGGAAGAGGGCGTAATCGCGACACAAATTTATATGCAGAATCATAAACACGTCACTCTATATTCAGTCGTAATATCGCTCAATTTACAGCTCCCCGTCAGAGCGAATCCCCGTAAAAATGAAAGATGGTGATAATCATAATAAAATAAAGTAAAATAATCCTTCTCTTCGCATTCTCTGAAGTTCCTGCCGTTTAAGATTCTTCCTTGTTATCACTTTTCCTTCTGTGTCTATTTTGTTATGTTTAGTGTCAATTCCATTTTCTTTTTAGTATCTTATCATTTATTCCTTTTATTTCATTCTTATTTTTTTTTACATTTGCTTTACTTCCCTTCTTCCATCCACTTCTTTTTCTTTCTCTTCCTCTTCTTTATTCTCCATTTACTTTTGTTTTTTGTTCTTCTTGTTCCTTCACTTCCTCCTCTTCTTTCATATTCTTCAGGTTTCCTTTTGTCTTCTCCTTTTTATTCATCTTTGCTTTTTCATCATCTGTCTAATCTCTTCTTTGTTTCTCTCTCCTCCTCCTCCTCCTCCTCCTCCTTATCTTCCTTATCTTTCTGCTGCTTGAAATATTTCCCTCAATTTTCCTCCACCTCCCCATCCATGTTTTCATTATCGTCCTATTTGCCTCTTCCTTTTTTACCCTCATGTTTCCCATGTTTTATCCTTCTTCCTTCTTCCTCTTCTCCTGTTCTGTTCCATTTTCCTCTTCCTTCTTCCTTCTTCTTGTTCCATTTTCCTCTTCCTTCTTCCATTCTCTTCTCTTCTCTTTTTTTTTTATTTTATTTTCGCTCCTTCTTCTTCCCAGCATCAACCCCCCCCCCCCCCCCGGCTACAATATCCTTCGCTCTCCCCATAAAAGTCAGAAGTTCCCTTTGCAAGCGCGCACACACGCACACGCACATATACACACACATGCAATTACACACACGCACACACACACATGCACACGTATACACACATACACACACACACACACACACACACACACACACACACACACACACAAACACACACACACACACACACACATGCACACTCACGCACACACACACACACACACATGCACACGTATACACACACACACACACACATGCACACTCACGCACACATGCACACGTATACACACATACACACACACACACACACACACACACATGCACACACACACACACACACACACACATACACACACACACATGCACACACACACACACACACACACACTCACACACACACACTCACACACACACCACACACACACACACACACACACACACACACACACACACACGGACATGCAGAGTCATGCACCGAAGCTCCTCGCGAAAGTTTCCTGTGTTCGCTTTGCCTTCCTCTCCTCTTTTTATTCCATTCCCTTTTTCGTGTTGTTTTTTTTATCTTCTCTGTCTCTCTCTCTGTCTCTCTCTCTCTCTTTCTCTTTCTTTATCTCTCTCTCTCTCTCTCTCTCTCTCTCTCTCTCTCTCTCTCTCTCTCTCTCTCTCTCTCTCTCCTCTCTTCCTCTCTCTCTCTCCCTCTCTCTCCTCTCTCTCCTCTCTCTCTCTCTCTCTCTCTCTCTCTCTCTCCTCTCTTCTCTCTCTCTCTCTTCCTCCCTCTCTCTCTCTCCCTCTCCTTCTCTTCTCTCCCTCTCTGTCTATCTATCTTTTTATCTATCATCTATCTTTCTATCTCATTGCTGAAGTGTATTGAATCTTTCTTCTTTCTCTTTTCTCTCTTCTTCTATTTCCCTTCCCTTTTTATCATTATCTCACATCTTAATTATCTTTCCTTTT
>NC_051421.1:31758484-31768484 GCF_015228065.2 Penaeus monodon | reverse complement strand
TATAGTTATAACTATTATCACTCACCATCATAAAATAAATTCTAAAATACACAAGCTTATCCACATATACAACAGCACTTTACATTTCGGCCTAGTAACCCGCTTGACAAAATCTGAAAAAAAAATCTAAAAAACAAACAGCAGTGGCGTGTTGTTAGTCGGCTTGTAAATGCGATTTGTTATTAACACTCGCCCTAAATTAAGCCGGCATGTGGAAGCTGTGAATACCCAAGTGCGGCCAATTACAGCTAGTCAGGCACGAGTGATAAACATAATATATCTCACCGTTCACAGGCTTTGGCCATTGGAGTTAAGTGGTTACTGTTTTCCCGGAGATGGGAGAGGGACAGGGACAGGGAGGAGGAGGAGGGAGAGAAAATTGGAAAGGGGAAAGAAGTGAGAGAAAGTGAGGGAGGGAGATGGGGAAGAAGATGGAGGGGAGGTAGGGAGAGGGAGAGGTAATGTAATATGTAGTAGGAGAGGAAGATTGAGGAGCAGAAGAAGAGAGAGAGAGAGAAAGAGAGAGAAAGAAACGTCGACAGAGAGAGGACGGTTAGTCGACGCACCTGGGCTTCAGATAACGCTGTTTCGAACCAGTATTTGGAACTGTTAAAGTGAATCTTGACTGAGACACTCTGGCGAATCTGAAATCGTTCGAATCCGACGCGAGCCCGTTCCATTTTGCGCGAAAGTGAAGCAGTGAAGCATTTCAGAATAGTTCCTCTCGCGCGTGGGAAGGACGACCAAACAGTTCCTGCGCTTATTCGTATGTACAGCTGGAACCCTGCAAGAACGTATGTTTTTTTTTTTAAAGCTTCACATTTCCCCCTTTTTTTGGCATGTGTTTGTGGCAAAGATAATATTTTATTTATACCGTTTTGCATAAGTGTGCGCATGTTAAGGTCCGTTTCATGGAAGTTATATACTCTCGTATGAATTCCGTCCCAAATATGAAGAGTCGCATTTTGTAATCTCGCTTGACAATGCTGATAGATAGAAATGTTAAATGTTTTCTTCCTTTTATTCTTTCAAATGTAGACTGATTTTCCACAATAGAAAACATACTGCTCTGTAACATCTGCATTTCTTAAACCAGTATCGGCATCTATGACAAAGAAATGTAATATATTCTAGATATTGGTAACCGCATTGGGGTCTCCCAGAATATCACTTCTTGTATAAGATGTGAATAAAGTATTACAGTCTGAAATTCAAGGAAAATGCATTTAAAAAATCTTGAATTCGATATCCATTAATACAAACAAACAAAAAAATAGCGAAGGAAGAGAGAGAGAGAGAGAGAGAGAGAGAGAGAGAGAGAGAGAGAGAGAGAGAGAGAGAGAGAGAGAGAGAGAGAGAGAGAGAGAAGAAAGAGAAAGAAAGAGAGAGAGAAAGAAAATGCAAAAGGATACCCGATACAATCTCCCCTCTAAAATACTCCATCAATTCATTTCCTTTTTATTTTCCTCGCAAGAAAAAGCGGCTGATATAAGAGCCTGTGATCACATTGTCAAAGTGATAGTTTTACACCTTACTCATCCAGAAGACCCCGTGTACTCTGGGATATTGCATTCTCCGCTGGGACGAAAGTAGGTCGAACAAGAATCTATAAGCGTATATCCTCTTTGCCTGTGAGATATTTATGTTAAGAACGTTGTTCGTATTGACTGATTATCTAAAATAAATAACTATGAATATTATATTAAAATTCAAACCATAATATTTATACTTTGATTTTTAATATAATATTTGTATCTTTTAATACAATTTTTATTGTTATTTAAAGCATATATATACTATGCTTTAAAAGTATAAAAATTTTGCCTAAATAATACGTATGATTAAATTAAAATATTAGTTTCCCTTAGAAAACTTACAAGACCTACGTCATAGTCCTCCAGTACATTTCTCAGTATATATAGTACATACGTCTTTGGTCTGAGAATACTGCACATTTTTCCACATATGCGACCGTTAACGGCTCTTGGCATCACTCATAACTTGTTTCACTTTCAGTTATCATCGGCCCATGAGTCAATCATGTGTGCCCGATTCTCGACACTACTTGTCGGTTGGAATGGATGCTGGTCACCCAACAACTAAGGTCATCTCTAATCTCTCGCGGTTTGTTTCTAGAGGTATGCCTCCATTGCTCCCTCCATTTATCATGAAGGCAACTTCTGATGCTGGGTTTCAAGTCGGTGAGTGGGAGAGGAAAACGAGCATCACAGGGCTGAGAGCGGCAGCTGCCTTGACTCCCCAATCAACTCGCTCATTTCCAAAGATACCATCAAGAGCTGGCATTCAACACTTCTTGCATGCTAACATCAATGCAAGCCAATCTTGCACCTCCCGTACCAGTGGATGTGATGAGGTTAAGCTCTTGAAGCACTACAAGGCACAATATATTACAACAGAACAGTTCCTAAGGTTTCTAGTCATTTTGACTTTTGCAAGGATGGCATGTTCCTCTGCAGTGAAGATCGAGGCTGCTGAAAAATTGCCATACTGCAGCCCTCCTCTTGTTCATTGCTGCAAAGCCATACCAGTTTCAGATTTCGGACTATCTGTATATATTAATTCTGATCCCTGATACTTAGAAGTGTGTGATGAAATCTCTTCCTGATTTCTGCTTAGGATCTCTCCCCCTTCCCTATTCTGACCAATCCAGCTCAACTAGATTGGTCCAAGGGAAGTACTAGGGAGTTCCAACAGCTAGAACATTGGAAAGATTCAAATTGAGACCTTCAGCTTCCAGATGCAGTTTTTTAGAGAAATTGGTCTGCAATTCACTGGTATGGAAGTATTCTTGCTAGGTTTAGGGTCAGGAATGTTTTAGCTTCTTTCCATGTGGATGGCACTGTGCCCTCACCAAAGATCATATTGAAAAGGTTCAACACAGGCTCTCTGGTAAGTGAGACATCATTTGGCATGGCATATCATCAATTCCTGGGGCAGTCTTATGCAAAGTAGAGTCCATCTCCTATGCAAAAATGGTAAGTTGTATGAAAGTTCTGCTGTAGTACTACTAAAGAACGACGTTGGGCGTCATTCCTGTTCAGCCAAAAGCATCTTACTCCTCTGGAGTAAGATGCTCCAAAGGAGATCCATGGATTTAGCTAGCTCATTAGTAACATCTATTTTGAGTGTTAGGATTATGCATCTTTAAATATTTAAATATTTAAATCTGGCGGTGACACAGATATACTCTTTCCAGCAATCCTGCGCACCTTGTCCCATTCCCATGCTAAAGGGAGTCATGGAGGTAATCGATGAGACATAATGTCTCCACGACATCCATCTAGCTCCTTTAGCACTTGCCTGGCCTTGGCTTTGGTCCTTGTGCAATGTCACATCACTGGGGCATGGTTTCAACTGCCATAGAGCAGCTTGCTCTGGCAGCTTGTTAGCATTTATCAGACTACCACAATACCGGACATTGACAGTACTCCATTCTACCTTTGGGAATGGATGCTTCTGCTGCAAGCTGAATTTATGATGTGAAGTGATTAACAGCATCTTGAACACACTGGAAATCACTCACAGATCCCTGCATGCAGTCTCCGTATTTGAGGACCGAGTCAAAATGTAGTGGTAAAAGGACTTACCTGGCTATGAGAGCAGCACACAGGAATAATGTTTTGCCTCTGGAAAACTAACTTTCTCTTTGTTCCTAATTACCAATACTTCTTTTTTTATTTGTAAAATGTACACTACTTTGAAGAAGCTCTGTGAGCTTCTTTGCAGTACACTGAACCTGGACAGTTGTCATATTCTTGTTGACCTTTTATACCACATTTAACACACACTCTTGGTAGTCTATTTTTCCTAAGACAGAAAGAGTTGGTTCCATGCCCATAACCCCGGTAGTGGAAGTGCCACATAGGCTTGGGCACATATGGCTTTTGAGGTTATACCATGCCAATATTACTATTTCTGGAAGATTTAGTGTTTCAAAAGTTAGAAGAGCTGGTGTCGATTGTTCCACAGTATCAACTTTCTTCTTGTAGTGCTTTACTGCCATTACCTTGAACTTCTTTAGCTCCTCTAATAGTTTATCCTCAGAATACCTCATCAAATCTCGGGAAATAATTCTCTTGCATTTTTTGCGTGTTTTGAACAGGAGACTTCAGCCCCAGGAATGTCAATTATCACACGCAGACAGTCCCTTTCGTCTTGTGACAAAACTTCAACTATCGGGCTACCATCTTGCTATGGATATGTCATCAATGGTCTTCACCACAAGATACTTATTATATGGATTACTTTTATATTTACCAAGTAAGATTTCCTTGATGGATTGCGGAGGACTTTTAGCCCAGGAAGCATTCTAATTCCCATTCTTGCCCTTTGGAGCCTGGAAAGGCTCTGGAGTTACAAGTCAGGATTGTGTAGGTTGTCAGAGACTAGGCCAGTTCTTAGAGTTGTAAAAATCTTACAAATTAGAATTCTTCATCTTCATGAGAAAATATATGCAGTCGTCACCCAGTGCTGATGGCAGTCACAGGAGCTATATGATGCATAACTCCTGTATAACCATATTTGACTAGCGAGTTGCCTTGATCAAGCCACTCTTCTAACCAGCATAGAGGACCAAAGAGATGTTGCTAGCTGCAGGGCGCAGCGTGCAGTATCGCTCAACCTTATGGACTCCTATCTCCTGGCAGTACAAGATGCCTCACACAGCAAACACACGCAGGTTAGTTTTCCCTGGTCAAAGATGGAATGAACCAAGATTTGGTGTACCATCCATTCTTGTGGGCCTTGTTTCACCATTTTGTCTCATCCATCACTAGTGACCCTTCCACTACAGGTAGCCTTCTGGTCCAGCTCACCAGGTGGTGATTATGAAAGTGATATTAAGAACTGAATAATTAGTAGTAGTAATTATTACTAATCCTGCTACCACTATCACTCATTCCCAATACCAATACAGTAATAAATAGTACTTTCACTTTTCTAAATACAGGACAACAGCATAAAGCCCCTTGATTATGTAATTGTTTATATTATTTTATTTCTTTTAGGTAAGCATAATGCACAACAAGCATCAGTGCCTGGCATTGTCATCAATAACTAGAAACATTCTCATTAGTTCTATTTTTTATCAGGAAATCCTTGATTAAACCAACATTAAATACGTCTTCAGCTACACGGTGTCATATACGGTTGTTAAAGAAGCAATTTTCAAGACTGTCTAGAACCCTTGGGCATCCAAGTCGACCCTCGCCACCTCTGCTTCTTAAGCTCTTTGTTAATGAATCTTCCAGCTCCCTGTTGATCAAAAGCATGGTGCCGCAATGCCGTTGTGATGATAGCCTTGTGTATATTACAGCCCTGTATTGTCGCGAATAGAAGGGAAAGCCATCCATCGGGCACCACACTGGGTACTGGGTAGCCAGCTTTAAGGGAAGCACCAGGGGTTCATAGACTGAGAGTTGCCAATTTAGCGATTTTGTTGATGGATTTTCCAACTTTCGGCGAGCCTGAGCTACTCTTTATGTGTCTTGGAAGATTTATTGTGATGATATATGTTTTGTGGGTCTTCCTGGTGACTCTTAATTGATTTTTGAAGTGGAATTGGACTTCTAGATGAAACAGTTAGTAACCCAGGAAATAATTCAATTGACTAATTTGAAAGTCTTCCCTTTTAAACTAAAACGGTTATTAAAAATTAACCAGTTCAATGCCGTTTTTTATGGAAAGGGTTTCTCCCCTCTCATAATTTGTGCGAGGGATTAGGCTAACTCGATGTGCACTGTTGTATTTCACTTTTATACAGAATGATTTTATTACCTGTTTTGTTTTTCTTTCTTTATAGCAGAGTATTGCCTAATGATGTAATGCAATATTGTTACTTGCATTATTACTACTATCATACTCAGTAGCAATATCAGCGTCACCAGTGAGAAAGTGTGAGGTTTCTGCCCTCCCCCCCTTTCCTTCTCCGTCCTGATTCACGACGTCTTGCCTTCTCCCCTCCCCCCTTATCCACACCCTTACCCTTGCTTCCTTTTCTCTCCCGTTTTTTCTTTTGCTTGAGTCTCCTATTTTACTATATTCTTTCTCCCACTTTTTTCCACTTTCTCTCTATCTATCTATCTACCTTTCGCTCTCCCTCTCACTCACTCACTCACTCGCTCGCTCGCTCTCTCACTCACTCTCACTCTCTCTCTCTCTCTCTCTCTCTCTCTCTCTCTCTCTCTCTCTCTCTCTCTCTCTCTCTTGTACCATTCTCTGAAATCTGTGCTCTATCTACTTCATTCACCATCTTTTGTTTTTTATACCTACTTTCAATCATTTCTCTCACGTTTACTCCTTCCTCGTTCATTTCCTCTCGTTCATTTCATCTTTCTTCATTTCCCTCTTTTGATTACAAACTTTTTCATGCTAATCTCCCCCTCGTTTTCTACTTTCTTCTTCTCCTTCGTTATTTCATCTTACTCATTCCTTTTCTCTCTTGGTTCTTTCTCTCGCGTTCCTTCCTGTTTATTCCTTTCGTTCATTTTTCCTAATTCCTCTTTGCGTTTTACATTCTTTCGTATCATCTTCTCTCATGCTAATCCTCGTTTCCTACCTCCTCTTCCTTCGGTAATTATCTCTTCTTTCACTTCATCTCTTGCGTTCATTTCTCTCATTTTCGTTATTTTTCTTAAGCCTGCCCCCATATCCCCTACCTTACTACCCTACCTACCCCCTCGATACCTGGTCCCGAATCCTGACTCGAATCTGCGTAATCCAGTGGGCGGCATTCGAACACCCTGGACACGATTCCCGCCCACACACGACACGTCCATATTATATTCCTGCCAAGTGATTATGTAGTTGGAGTATGATTGAATAAGACTAACACATCATTAGGTTTCCCGGGGTTTCCCCCTTATGCTTCGAGCGAATACGCTTGGTGACAGGTCTTATTTCTATCGAGTTTTTATCGAGTTTTATTTGATGTATGAAGTTGTTCTTGAAGGGGGATGGGAATCTAGGTGTTTTCCATTTTTAAGCTAGTATATATATATATATATATATATATATATATATATATATATATATATATATATATATGTATATATATTTTTTTTTCTTCTTCTTCTTCTTCTTCTTTTCTTTCTTTTCTTTCTTTCTTTCATTCTTTCTTTCATTCTTTCTTTCTGTCTTTCATTCTTTCTGTCTTTCTTTCTTTCTTTTTCTTTCTTTCTTTCTTTCTTTCTTTTCCGATTTCTTTTTTACCTAACAACTTATAAAGAGAATTAATTTTTTATAATAACGATTTTTTTGAGTTTCTGTTATATTTTACGTTATTTAAGACTCATTATCTCATGAAATTACTTTAATCTTAAATTTATTGATTAAAATTATTGATCTTTAAGGTTTTACTTGTTCTATATTATATACATCATTGTAACACGATATATTACAACTGTCAGGTCATCAACTGAACGACTCATTTTACTAATTAATTAAGGCTCGCATGAAAAACTCGAATGACATATAATTTGCTATGTAGTCCTATTTCATTTTGGTTTTTATTTTACAAATGTGCATTACTGATAGTTCGTGGTGTTTTTAGTGTACTGTTACATCACTATATTGTCGCGAATAGAAGGGAAAGCCACCCTGGGTATGTGAAAGTATACCTATGCAAGATCAACCGGGCGGCCGTGGTAAGAATTAAGTAGGTATTTCCATACATTTCCATAAGTCTTCGTCAGAGACTGTTGTATTAAGGAGAAAAGGACAGAGTATTTATTATCTATTATATTCTTTATCTTAAATTCATGAACACCATTTTATGAAACGCTTAAGGTTCTCCATTTAGTGAAAGAACATGTGCGTTATAATTATCTGTCATTTGTAAATAACTTGATGAATGATTGTTCATATGCTGACGTTTTATGTTCATATTCCATCTTCCTCAGTAAAGTATTATGTTAATGTTGTTTCCCTCTAATCCTTTTATATTAAATTCACAATCATAAAAAAGAAAACAAGAACGTGTGTGTGTGTGTGTGTGTGTGTGTGTGTGTGTGTGTGTGTGTGTGTGTGTGTGTGTGTGTGTGTGTGTGTGTGTGTGTGTGTGTGTGTGTTCCAGAAAGATTTCCAAAAAGTGAGATGTCTCCCTCGTTGTAAGAAAATTATTTCATTTGCTTGGTAAGACATAACCTGAAGCGAGGAGGACGAACAGAGGAATTTCACTATGAAGGATTTAAGATCAGGCTATTTCAGGCTTTTCATGATTACTATTCCCTTTCAGGTCATCACCAAATCTTAATCGCTATTTCCTTAATCATAACCACCCAGTCCACTACAGGGGTATATGTAATTTCGCTTCCCCACCAGAGCTGTAGCGAGAACCGTCTCGTGGTTGCTGAAAGCGTTATGATTGGTTGAGATTAGTCGTGTCGTGATTGGCTCCGAAACTATGATGTCACGACTATTCTTCTGTTTCCAGGTATCAGCAAATCTTAATTATTATTCACTTGAGAAAGTAAAAACAAATCAGAACACCTGGATTCTTTTATTATAAACTAAAGAATTAGAAAGTTGACTTCATAAAACAGTAAGAACACGAGTAAAATCCCATTAAACAGAAAAGTCCAAAACAAAGGAACGGTAAATTAATTCCATAGATAAACACTGAAATACGTAAAAGTATAATACCGCTTGCTCACGGACATAAATTGGAAACCACTCCATAAAATGAATGAAACAAAGAGGATTCTACCAGCCTATTGCTCACTTACTCAAATGTATAGGCATCAAGATTAATAGTTTGCCACGAATTAACAATTCTCACGATCCAAATACCTTAATCGAAGGGGTGCTGTTAATGGCATTCGCTTATCCAACTATGAGCCGTAATGCACACAAATAAATAGAGGATAGCCCAGTCTACGGTGCCTCCTGCCTCAGCCTGCAGCAGCTACTACCCGAAAAGATGAGAACCACTTAATTGTACACCTGTGCTCCAAGGCGTAGAGGAGGGAAGGTATCTTGCCGATGCTAATTTTATCTTACGCTTTTGGTCAAGCAATTCCTCATGGCTGTTTGTTAAAATATTAATAAAAGCATAAATGAATCTTAAAAAAAGAACAGCCCTCTTAAAATTGTTAATAACTAATTAAAATAAAACTTTGAGCCATGACTATATTATATTTTATAGTTTAAATATCTACTCTCATACTGGTGTTTCCTTGGTGATGAGAGTGGCGGATTATACTGAAATAAGTTTCTATGATTTGAAGCGTTATATTTATTAAGAAAAACATATGAAACACAATAAAGAAGGCACGTACAAAATTCTATGCTTATCATTGGGTATTGGTCCCTCCCCTTAGTTAAACCGGGCGTATCAATCCCGTAGACTTTCTGTGCGGCATCTTCCTTCTCGTAATTGTCTGTTTCCATAAGATCATGCCAGGCTGCCGAGGGAGAAATAAAATGACAAGGCCTTGGTGACTAGCATTATAACCACCCAGTCCACTTCAGGTGTGTGTGTGTATATAATTTCGTCTCCCCACCAGAGCACTCGCGAAAAACCGTCTCATGGTTACTGGATGCGCTATGATTGGCTGAAATTAGTCGTGTCGTGATTGGCTCCGAAACTATATGACGTCATCAATATTAATGCCAAAAACCGCTATAAAGGTATTTGTTTTCATTTTATCTTAAATACTTCTGAAGTAAACTCAAAATCTTATTTCTTCTCAACAAGCGTTCCATGCCATTAGCAACATTCAGAAAAAAAAATCACTTCAGAAGTTAATAGAAGTTTCACTTTCTGTTTTATATTTCGTTGTCATTACTCTATGGGTTACAATCCAAAGCAATTTTGTTTACATATATCTTATGTGACGTATTTAAGGCAAATATAGTACACCGTGTATTTATCAATGTATTTATTTACCTGTATATATCATATAAATAATTACCCTGTTATTTCTGGTATATATCTTCTGCCAACTCGGACGACATATCGGACAGACGTTATACCCAGCTG
>NC_051421.1:31735984-31748484 GCF_015228065.2 Penaeus monodon | reverse complement strand
GATAGATTAATTAACATAAGTGGATTTATGACTACGTCTAAATAGTTCACAAAAAAAAATATGATAAGAAAAAAACAGGTAAGATTAGTACAAATCAGTCCACGACGAAGGAAAAATTGGCTAAATTTACGAGGTAATTCATCATCGGCGCTCCTCTCAATTTGGGCTTGCGTTCAGATGCTTCCTTCTGCTGCAATTTATGTTGCAAATCAATCTGTTTTACTTCCCCATGTTTTACTTTTTTGTACTTTTCCAGGTGCGTTTTTTGTACACACACACACGCATACACATACACACACACACACACACGCACGCACGCACGCACGCACACACACACACACACACACACACACACACACACACACACACACACACACACACACGCACACACACACACACACACACACATATATACATATATATATCATCATCATCGTGGTATTCTCATGTTTGAGCAGCCGTGGACCTCTCCACCATCCTTCGCCACTAAACTCGATCTTACGCTTTTCTTTCCACTTGTACCATCGACAGCCCGCAAATATCTTTGATATTGTCGCTCAGTCTTGTGTTCGGTTTGCCTCTTCCTCTGTTTCCTATCACCATCCCTGTCAGCAAGTTTTTCTCAATACTTTTACTTCTCATTACATGACCAATAAACTTTAATTTCCTCCTGTTCAAGATGTCCAACAGCCGGTCTTTACAATTTATTTTTCTCAGCACTTCATCATTCGTCTTCTTCTCTGTCCAGCTAATACGCAGTACTCGTCTGTAACACCACATTTCAAAACTATTGATCTTTTTCTTGTCTATCTACTTCAGCAACCCAACACTTAGATAAATATGATGCAATTGGGAAAACTAATGAGTTCAATAACCTCAGCTTTGTCCGTAAGGTAATGCTTCAGTCTTTCCAGATGTTATTGAGAGCAATTGTGGCGTTTTTGGCAATGGCAATTCTTCTTTTTATCTCCGGTGAATCATCATATGTATTAGTTAAAACAACTCCAAGATAAGTGAACTCTTTCACATTTCCACAATCATTCCATTGATTGTAACATGTTCATCATTGTTCATTGCCGGTTATCTTTGAATCTTCATGATCTTAGTTTTCTGGCATTAAGAAACAAGCCAGCCTTTTTGCTTGCTTCTCTAACTTTATCTAGTAGTTTGTAGTTCAGTGATACTACTGGCAAATCAAAACTATATCATCGGCGTACCTCAGATTTGATATTTTGTATCCTCCAACATCCACAGTTCCTTCAAAATTCTCTAGAGCACCTCTCATAATTGTTTCAGAATATATATTAAAGAGGTGCGGAGACAGAATGCAACCCTGTCGTACTCCTTGTTTGACTTCGAACCATTCTGTTAACCCATAAGTGGTTCTTACAGCTGCTTGTTGTTGGTCATACAAGGCTTTTATTAGTTGGATGATGTGTTTTGGAAACTTCATATCGTCATGTATTCCAGAGGATATCGTGATCAACAGTATCAAAAGCTTCACATAATCGATGAAACACAGGTATAGGTCTTTTTTGTTCTCTGTTTTTCTATGATCATTTTAATTTAGAATCTGGTTCTGTACCCTTTCCAGGGCGAAAACCTGCTGTTCGTCTGCAATTTCCTCTCTTAAACCAGCTTTTTCAAAATTTTCATTCTTTCAGCAATAATTTCAACAAATTGCTGCTGTGACTTATTAATGCAATTGTCCTATTATTGTTGCATTGGAGTGCGTCACCTTTTTTGGTATGGGAGTAAAGACTGATTTACCCAGTCTTCTGGCCATTTTCTTCATTCCATTTTTGTACAGAGTTGTAGAAGAATATTCAACACTTTCGCCAGCATTCTTAATTAGTTCTGCTGTTATTTCATCTATTCGGGGCTTTGTTATTCTTACTTCTTTATGGCTTTTATAACTTCGTCTAGCAGTGGCGGTGGTTCATCCTCGCTGTCATTGAGTCTAATTACATGTTGTTGTTAGATCTTTATTCTTTTGTATAAGTTGGAACAATATTGATTCCATCTATCTTTGACTTCTTTTCCATCACATAAAACAAGTCCAATCTTCAGTTTTGATAGTGTCCATTGTAGGTTTAAATTTCGTGTGATGTTTTCGTACTCTTGGTAGAGTTCTTTAGTTGTCTTATGATAGAACAGTTTTCAATTCTCTGGCATGTTCATTTAAATATTTTCCTTATCTTGTCGCAATAATCTTTGAATTTTTGTATTTTGTTTTTGTAAATTACTTTCAACTGGATATTGATACCTTTTTATTTTAGGCATCTTCTTGTTTCAATTCACTTAGTGGTTTTCAGATATCCAGGGGAATTTGTCTTTTTCTTTTTGGCGATAGTTCTTAAGCAGTGCTCAGCAGGATTCTTTTCTTCTTCCATAACTCATTGGTGTTTTATCATCTTCACATTGATTGAGTATTTCAAATTTGTTTGACACTGTAATTCTGTAATTGTTATCAAGAGTTTTGTAGTCGAGCTTTAGAGGTGGTGTTGGGCGCTCCATCTTTTTGAGTCTTATTTTAAAGTCGATAGTTAGTAGTTGGTGGTCACTGTTGCAGTCGGCACCAGGTCTTGTTTTGGCATTTTTAATGCAACTTTTCCATTTTTGGTTCAGCACAATGTAGTCAATTTGGTTGCGTGTTCTTTTGTCTGGTGAAACCACGTGTACAAGTGTCTTGGGTGGTGTTGGAACAATGTATTGGCTATAACTAAATTATTTGTACTACAAAATCAATCAAATCTTACCTCTTCATTTATATCTCCAAGGCCGAATTTTCCACAGGTGTATTTTTTAGATTATTTTTTCCTACTTTGGCGTTGAGGTCTCCCATGATTATTTTTACATCTCTGTTAGGGATTGTGCTAACGTATCTTGGAGAGAGTTATAAAAAAATTCCATTTCTTCATCATTGCAATATTGGTTGGTGCGTAGCATTGTATAATACTAAATTATGAGGTTTTGCTTGTATTCTGACTTTAAAATGCGATCATTTATTGGGCTGTACCCAATTAGTGCATTTGCAGTTTTTTCGTGAGAATCATAGCAACTCCTCGACTATAATTTTCCTTCTTCTTTTCCAGAAAAAAGACTGTCTTGTTTCTTTAGTTTTGAAACTACTTTCCAATTGGTCTCACTTATTCCTAGTATTTGAATGTTGTATCTATCATTTCATTACAGACAGTATGTAATTTACCCATCTCTTTCATTTCCTTACCGTTCCACGTTCCGATTTTTATGTGTTTTAATTGGACATGTTTTCTTTATCTTCTTTGTCTTCCAGATGCATGTTTAACATTGTCAGCCTGGTTGCCCACTGACTAACGCGCCCTGATAACCCACGCGACGGGCGATGTGGTATGAATATCGTTTCTGTATTTAATCATTGGTGTAGAGGTTTGTCAGGAGAAAATAAAGTTGAGTGAATCCCCAGGCTCCTTCTCAACTCGCAGTCTCCACATAACTAGGAGGAACTATCTCTGCCGCTTTTAAAACATTACACTGTAATACCCAGACATAATATTGGTGAAACCATAATCAGTTAGAACTGAAGGTGTTTTCACCAGATATCCCTGCCCTGCTGCAACCCTGGTATAGGGAGCTAATAGGGTGCTATCCTTGTGTCAAGGGAACCCCAGGGTGCAGTTTATTGTCTTACCCAGGACAAATATAATTATATATTCTATATATATATATATATATATATATATATATTTTATATACTAAATATATATATATACATTTTTTTTTTCAAGTGCCTGTCCCACCAGGACGTTGGCGATCAGGATTTCATGATTTTCTTGGCAATTTAGAGCGGTGTTTGCCGATGCTTCCGCCGGTGTTTTTATCGATCACCATCTCTATTTACCCGGCACTGACTTGAGCTGGTTGACCACCCAGTGGCTAGGCAGCAAATCGAGGTGAATTTCCTTGCCCATGGAAACAACGCGCCGGTCGGTGACTGAACCTCGAACTCAGATTGCCGTCGTGACAGTCTTGTGTCCGATGCTCTAACCACTCGGTCACCGCGGCCCTATATAAGGTTATATAATATTTTATATATATATTATATAAGAAGATATATTAGATATATAAATTATAATATATACATTATATACATATATATATTTAAATTTTAATATATATAATATTTTATATATATATATATATATAATATATATATATATATATATATATATAATATATATATGTGGGGTGTGTGTGTGTTGTGTGTGTGTGGTTGCGCGTGTGTGTGTGTGTGTGTGGGTGTGTGTATGTGGCGTGTGTGTGTGTGGTGGGTGTGTGTGTGTATGTGTGTTTGTGCGTGCCACACACACACACACACACACACACACCACCCCACAACACACACCACACACACATATATATATATATATTTTATATAAATATGATAGAGAAAATATAAAGATATATATTATATATACTATAATATATAATAGAATATATTATAGAATAGAATTAGAATATAAGAATAAAATTTAATAATATAATAACATAATGAGGGGGTAAAATATATGGGGTGTGTGTGGTGTGTGGGTGTGGGGTGGGTGGTGGTGTGTGGGGGGCACGCACAAACACACATACCCCACACACACACCACACCACACACCACACACGCACACCACACACACACACACCCCACACACACACACACCCGCGCACACCCCACACCCGCCACACACACACACCACACACAAAAGAGATAGAGATAAGTAGAGAAATATATAAGATAGAATAGATATATATGCAGATACATACACCATATATATAATATATAAATACACACACACACACACAGATAAAAATTAATAGATTAATATATAGATAAAATATATTATATATTTTAATATATAATATTTTATAAGATTTAAATATATATAGTTAGATATGTAATATGTATACATATTAATATATATAATATATATAAAATAATAATATATATATTTTATATATTATATAAAACTTATATAGGCCGCGGTGCCCGAGTGGTTAGAGCATGGGGACTAAAGGGACTGCCCACGACGGCAATCTGAGTTCGAGGGTTCGAGTCACCGACCGGCGCGTTGTTTCCATGGGCAAGGAAATTCACCTCGATTGCCTGCTAGCCACTGGGTGGTCAAGCCAGCTCAAGTCAGTGGCCGGGAAATAGAGATGGTGACTCGATAAAAAAAACCCGGGCGGAAGGCATCGGCAAACCACCGCTCTAAATTGCCAAGAAAATCATGAAATCCATGATCGCCAACGTCCTGGTGGGACAGGGCACTTGGAAAAAAAAAATGTATATATATAATATTTAGTATATATAATATATATATATATATATATATATATATATATATATATAGATATATATATATATTTGTCCTGGGTAAGACAATAAAACTGCACCGGGGGTTTCCCCTTGAACAAGGATAGCACCCTATTAGCTCCCTATACCAGGGTTGCAGCAGGGAGGGGGATATCTGGTGAAAACACCTTCAGTTTACGGATTATGGTTCACCAAATAATATGTCTGGGTTTTTACAGTGTAAGTGTTTTAAAAGCGGCAGGATATTTCCCTCCTAGTTATTTGGAGACTGCGAGTTGAGAAGGAGCCTGGGGGATTCACCAACTTTTATTTTCTCCTGACAAACCTCTACACAATGATTAAATACAGAAACGATAATTCATACCACATCGCCCGTCGCGTGGGTTATCAAGGGGCGCGTTAGTCAGTGGGCAACCAGGCGGGACAATGTTTAAACCATGCATCTGGAAGACAAAGAAGATAAAGAAAACATGCCCAAATTAAGAAAAAAAATTTAAAAATCGGAACGTGGAACGAAAGGGAAAATGAAAGAGATGGGTAAATTACATATGTCTGTAATGAAATGGATAGATACAAACATTCAAATATAGGAAAAAGTGAGACCAATTGGAAAAGTAGTTTCAAAACTAAAGAAAACAAGACAGTCTTTTTTCTGGAAAAGAAGAAGGAAATTATAGTCGAGGAGTTGCTATGATTCTCACGAAAAAACTGCAAATGCACTAATGGGTACGGGCCCAATAAATGATCGCATTTTAAAGTCAGAATAACAAGCAAAACCTCATAATATTGTATGATACTATGCTACGCACCAACCAATATTGCAAGTGATGAAGAAATGGAATTTTTTATAACTCTCTCCAAGATACTTTAGACACAATCCCTAACAGAGATGTAAAAATAATCATGGGAGACCTCAACGCCAAAGTAGGAAAAAATAATAAAAAAAAATACACCTGTGGAAAATTCGGCCTTGGAGATATAAATAAAAGAGGTAAAGATTTGATTAAATTTTTGTAGTACAAATAATTTAGTATAGCCAATACATTGTTCCAACACCACCCAAGACATTGTCACGGGGTTTTTCACCAGACAAAAGAACACGCAACCAAATTGACTACATTGTGCTAAACCCAAAAAAGGGAAAGTTGCAAAAAAAATTGCCAAAAAAAGGGACCTGGTGCGACGCAACAGTGACCACAACTACTAACTATCGGAACTTTAAAATAAGATCAAAAAGATGGAGCGTCCAACACCACCTCTAAAGCTCGACTACAAAAAAACTTTGATAACAATTACAAAATTTACAGTGTCAAACAAATTTGAAATACTCAATCAATGTGAAGATGATAAAACACCAAATGAGTTATGGAGAAGGAAAAAAAACTGCTGACCCACTGCTTAAGAAACTATCCCCAAAAAGAAAAAAGACAAATTCCCCTGGAATATCTGAAAAAACACTAAGTGAAATTGAAACAAGAAGATGCCTAAAATAAAAAGGTATCAATAATCCAGTTGAAAAGTAATTACAAAAAACAAAATACAAAAAATTCAAAGATTATTGCGAAAGATAAGGAAAAATATTTAAATGAACATTGCCAGAGAATTGAAACTGTTCTATAAATAAGACAACTAAAGAACTCTACCAAGGAGTACGAAAACATCACACGAAATTTAAACCTACAATGGACACTATCAAAATGAAGATGGACTTGTTTATGTGATGGAAAGAAGTCAAAGATAGATGGAATCAATATTGTTCCAATTATACAAAAAGAATAAAGATCTAACAACAACATTAATTAGACTCAATGACAGCGAGGATGAACCACGCCACTGCTAGACAAAGTTATAAAGCCATAAAAGAAGTAAAGAATAACAAGAGCCCGGAATAGATGAAATAACAGCAGAACTAATCAAGAATGCTGGCGAAAGTGTTGAATATTTCTTCTACAAACTCTGTACAAAAATATGGATGAAAAAAATGGCCAGAAGACTGGGTAACAATCAGTCTTTACTCCCATACCTAAAAAAGGGGGACGCAATCCATGCAACAATAATAGGACAATTGCATTAATAAGTCACAGCAGCAAAATTTTGTTGAAAATTATTGCTGAAAGAATGAAGTTGAAGTTAAGAGAGGAAATTGCAGACGAACAAGCAGGTTTTCGCCCTGGAAAGGGTCCCAGAAACCAGATTCTAAATTAAAATGATCATAGAGAAAACAGAGAACACCCAAAAAGACCTATACCTGTGTTTCATCGATTATGTGAAAGCTTTTGTAATGTTGATCAGGGAATCCTCTGGAATAACATGAACGATATGAAGTTCCAAAACACATCATCCAACTAATAAAAGCCTTGTATAAACCAAACAACAAGCAGCTGTAAGAACCACTTATGGGTTAAACAGAATGGTTCGAAGTCAAACAAGGAGTACGACAGGGTTGCATTCTGTCTCCGCACCTCTTTAAATTATTTCTGAAAAAATTAGGGAGAGGTGCTCTAGAGAATTTTGAAGGAACTGTGGATGTTGGAGGATACAAAATATCAAATCGAGGTACGCCGATGATATAGTTTTGATTGCCAGTAGTTCACTGAACTACAACAAATACTAGATAAAGTAGAGAAGCAAGCAAAAAGGCGGGCTTGTTTCTTAATGCCAAGAAAACAAAGATCATAAAGATTCAAAGATAACCGGCAATGAACAATGATGAACATGTTAAAAATCAATGGAATGATTGGGGAAAAGTGAAGAGTTCACTTTTCTGGAGTTGTTTTAACTAATACATATGATGATTCACCGGAGATAAAAGAAGAATTGCCATTTCCAAAAACGCCACAATTGCTCTCAATAAAATCGGAAAGACTGAAGCATTACCTTACGGACCCAAAATGAGGTTATTGAATCATTAGTTTTCCCAATTTCATCATATGGTTCTGGTGTTGGGTGCTGAAGTAGATAGACAAGAAAAAGATCAATAGTTTTTAAATGTAGTGTTACAGACGAGTACTGCGTATTCTGGACAGAGAAGAAGGGCGAATGATGAAGTGCTGAGAAAAATAAATTGTAAAGACGGCGTTGGACATCTTGAACAGGAGGAAATTAAAGTTTATTGGTCATGTAATGAGAAGTAAAAGTATTTAGAAATGCTGACAGGGATGGTGATAGGAAACAGAGGAAGAGGCAAACCGAACACAAGATGAGCGACAATATCAAAGATATTTGCGGGCTGTCGATGGTACAAGTGGAAAGAAAAGCGTAAGATCGAGTTTAGTGGCGAAGGATGGTGGAGAGGTCCACGGCTGCTCAAACATGAGAATACCACGATGATGATGATATATATATGTATATATGTGTGTGTGTGTGTGTGTGTGTGCGTGTGTGTGTGTGTGTGTGTGTGTGTGTGTGTGTGTGTGTGTGTGTGTGTGTGGTGCGTGCGTGCGTGCTGGTGTGTGTGTGTGTGTGTATGGTATGCGTGTGTTTTGGTACAAAAAAACGCACTGGAAAAAATACCCAAAAAGTAAAACATGGGGAAGTTAAAACAGATTTATTTGCAACATAAAATTGCAGCAGAAGGAAGCATCTGAACGCAAGCCCAATTGAGAGGGCGCCGATGATGAATTTTCCTCGTAAATTTAGCCAATTTTCCTTCGTCGTGGACTGATTTGTATAATCTTCCTGTTTTTTTCTATCATATTTTTTTTTGTGAAATATTTGACGTAGTCATAAATCCACTTATGTTAATTAATCTATCTTGCACTGTATATCTATTAAGCATTAATTTTTTATGATATTTTGAGTTTGATGTGACTTCACTATCAAACGATATTTTAGCACTATATTAGACCGATGCATTTTAAGTCTGTTATAGATTTTTATAAGACAGTATTAGCATCCGTAGCGGTTATCATTTGGGAAAACAAACCCCTATTTCAAAAGGGGAATAAGAATTACTCGCTATGCATTGCATTATCTTCTTCGCACGTGATTTACATGAAGAAAAGTAGCTGCAGTATCACATAATAAAAATATGGACTTTGATTACTAGCTAATTAGTCTGACTGGGCTTTCCCGGGGATGAATCATCACTAACCAGGGGGTATCGATCATTCAGCTTACCTGTTAGGTTATTTCTTATACATAAAAAAACTTCGTGAAAGGTAGCAACATACGTACATACATCACACATACATACAACATAGACACACACACTCATTTAAATTTTAATTTTATGTGTACATACCCCCAAATGCTACTGTACGTAAACATACATACATAGATACATAGATACATACATACATACATAATAAACATATATTGTATAATATATATATATATATTATATATATATTATATATATATATATAATATATATATAATATATATATTATATATATTTCCCTATGTACGCGCCCGGCATGCGTGTGTGTTTTGTATGTTTGTTTATGTGCGCAGAGACAGATAAAATGTATCTAAAATTAAAGTATATATATTATATTTATCAATCAATCCATGTATCTACAAACCACACACACACACACACACACCACACCACACACACACACACCCCACACACACACACACACACACACAACACACACACACACACACACACGCACACAACCCCCAAAACACCTATACAGAATCACCATTTCATTTATATCACCTTCACGTAATCATAAAGTGATGAATGAATACACTTCCTCAAAATGAATTTCAGCAATGAATAACTTAATTCCCTGAAAGTCTGTTTCAGAACAAATGTGCTATGACGGTTAGTATTTGTTCAACAGTTAAATGGCACACGAAGAACAAACAACTTTAAAGGTCAATGTTCTACAAACTGTTTTCCTTTAATTGTTCAAACACGCGCATACTTTAAAAATATCTCGCGTTCGTATATGCATATCACGAATTGGATTTCAGCAACCTGGTGTTATGCAGGAAAATCTAATTAAAACTACAAGATAATCCCTTATGGGCGAGATCCAAGGTGGCTTCCAGATTAGAATTCGTTGGATTAAAATAATTCTTTAAACTGGGCGTCAAATTCCTCCCACGTCAACGATGCTCATTTTTTTTCTTTTCTCCCCGGATCTGTTTACGTGATAACCAGATGAGGCATAATTTGAATAAAAAAAAAAAAAATGTCTACGGCTTTTAGAGGAACGGATTGCGTAATTCGGATGCGTGGGTTCGTCAGATGAGCTCAGTCGCTTACTTTTCCCTCAACAATTCGCGACGATTTTTTTTATCTATATGTTCCCATTTTATTTCTACAAGACTTTATTTTTTAATTTTTTTCTAAAAAAATGAGTAAACACATTTGTTCTATTAATTTGGGTTTAAATTTTCTTATCCATTCCTGACAAAATAAAAAAAACATACCCCTAAAAAAACCTTGGCGATGCTCTTATATAACCTACGCCTACTTTGGCACCGGCGAAAGGGACCCCCCCCCACCCTCCCCCAAACCTAAAAAAAAAAAAAAAAAAAAGGGAGAAAGAGACCGCTGGCGTATTCCATCATCAAGGCGCACAAAAATCATCTCCTGCTGATGAAATGGTCAACTTTCATCTCATCATCAAGCCCTCCGTCCAGCTCGGGAGACTGATGAAAAACCCTTTCTCCCCTCAATCAAACTTCCTTCTTCAAGCTGAACAATGGTTTCTCTCCCCTGTAGATATCGCCTCGGTCCCTCCCTCCCTTTTGCCTCTTTAAAAATTTTATTTTTTCCCTCGCTGTCGGTCTCTCTCACTCCTTCCCCGTTCTGCTCCAAGTTGGTGATCCGACATGCTTCTCTCGCACAAAAACCCGAACTGCAACGCGTAAACAGCCGGGTGAAAAACATTGCCAAAGCATAAGATCCAAAAGGAAACAGTAAAAGTATTATTATTATTTCGGTGTAAGTGACTTTTTGGCAGCTGGGAAATAATATATCTACGATATACAGATATACAATGCATCTTATTTCTGTACCTCGTTCTGTATTCATATTATGCAACAGTGTAATCGCAACATGTACAAGGCAGATGAATGAAGTTAAGCTTCGTATTAAAACAGGTTGTTTGGACCGCTGCTCTCATCCATATATAGAACGTAGATTGCATTATTCAATATGGCAGCACCTGCATTAAGGAAATTCGAAGTTCATTAAGGATATTAAGGATGCTGCTAATTATAATCAACGTCACTATTGTTATTGAGACTTCTTTGCTGAATTGATAACCGTATTAGCATTTGCCACTGATTATTCTTAGATGTTGGGCTATTTTGATATTTTAAGCTAAGGAAAGTTTATTTTCCCAATTTTTTGAAAAAGAACACTTGCAACTTTAGTAAAGGATTTATGAAATACGAACAATTATACATGCTTCCTTTTACGTTATCACTGTCAGTATTGTTATCATTATATTATCTCACTTTTATCATTATTATCATTATCATTTTTGTCATTATTTATTATTATTATTTTCTTTATTATTATTATTATTATTATTATTATTATTATTATTATTATTATTATAGATATTATTATTATTATCATTATTTCTGTTGTTGTTATTATTATTAGTATTGCTTTTTAATATTATCATAATTACTGATGATGATGATGATCATCATCATCATCATCATCATCATTATTTTTATAATTACTATCATTATCACTCTTATTATCATTATCATTATTATTAGTAACACTATCATATCTATTATGTTTTTTAATCATTATAATCCTTATCATCATTATTATTATTACTCTCTTTATCACGATTATTATCATTATTATTATCATTGTTTTATTATCATTATCACTGTTGTTATGATTATAAATGACTGCGTCATCATTATTATCATAATGATACTGCAGATAATAATAATAACAATAATGGTAGTAATCATGCGATGATGATGATGTTAATAATAATAAAACAACAACAATAATGATAATGATGATGATGATGATGATGATGATAATAATGACAATACTAGCAGTGATAAAAATAATGCTGCTGTTGATGGTGATAGTAATAATAACAATAATAAGTATACAATAACAATAATAAGTATATAAATATATATATAATATAATATATATATATAATATATATATATATATATATGTATATATGTATATGTACACACACATTATAAAACA
>NC_051421.1:31732605-31735884 GCF_015228065.2 Penaeus monodon | reverse complement strand
TGTATTCGTGTGTGTGTGTGTTTTTATGTATTTGTGTGTGTGTTTTGTGTGGTATGTAAGCTTATGTATGTTATGTATTTGTGTGTGTGTGTTGTGTATTTATGTAAAAAATGTATGTGGTGTATATTGTTACGTGTGTGTGTGTGTTGTGACAAGGACCCCTCCCCTTCACTAACTTCCGGGGAATTGAGGGAAAAAAAACTTACTTTGAACCGTATTCTTTTGAGTTTATTCGTTTTGTTTTGTTTTTCTTCTGTTCTCTTCTCTTTTGCAAATTTCCTTTGTTTTAAGTTCGGGGAAGAGGGAAGGAAAAAAAGAAAAGACAAATATAATATATATTATTATATTAATATTATATAAAATATATATATATATATATATATTTATATAATATATATTATAAAATTATATATATAAATATATATATATAAATATTATATTATATATATATATAAAAATATTTATATTATATATATATATCTATATTATAAAATTAAAATTATATATAATATAATAATATATTTTTATTTTTTTTTTTTTTTCCTTTCCCTCTTCCCCTAATTTAAAAAAAACGTTAAAAAAGATAAAGAAAAAAAAAAACGAAGAATAAACAAAGACAAAACGAAAAACCAAAAAAATACGGTTCAATTTAAGTTTTTTCCCCTCTTCCCGTGAATTCATGCGTCTGGGGGTCCTTGTCACACCCACACCACACAATACACAATACACACAAACATAACATCATTTTACAACACACACACCCCAAAAATACTTTATACATACAAAATCAAACAAAACACACACACCCCACACAAAGACCACACACACCAAACAAAAACACCACACCACACACAACAACTTTACCACACACACACATAAACATACAATACATTAACATAAAACCACACAACCAACCAAAAAAACCCCCAAAAATTTACAACACCACACTACACACACCACCCACAAATAAATGCACAAACACACCCCAAACGGGGCCAAGCACACCACACATCTAAATACGGGATTTCCACCAAGGACAAAATAAAAACAGGGGAACCGTCACGCAAAACAAGGAAAATCAAATCATTTTTGCTGGGGGGGCGGTTTTTCTTCCAATAGAATTTTGGGGGGTGTCGGTGGGGTGTTTGGGGGGTTGGGGGAATAGGTCTTTTTTCTTTCGTTGCCCTCAAGCTTTTTTTTTTTCTTTGGTTGCCCCCTTTTTTTTGTTTTCTTTCTCTTCTTTCTTTCTTGTTTTTTTGGTTTTTATTTTTCCCTTTTTCTCTCCCTCTTTCTCTGTCTCTCTTCTTCTCTCCTTCTCTTCTCCCTTCTTTTTCCCTCCTCCTCCCTTGCTCCTTTTCCTCCCCCTAAACCCTTCCCCTCCCCTTTTTCCTTTTTTCCTTTTTCTCGCTCTTCTTCTTTTCCCCTTTCTCTCTCTCTTCCCCTTCCTTCTCTGTCCTCCCTCTCTCTCTCTTCTCGTCTCTCTCTCTCTCTCCCTCTCTCTCCTTCCTCCTTCTCTCCCTCTCTCGCCCCCTCCTCCTCCCCTTCCCCTCTCTCTCCTTCTCTTTACCCACCCCGCACCACAAATATACACTCATATATATTTTTAATATATATAATTATATTTTATAATATTATATATATATAATATATATAATATATTATATAATTATATAATAATGTATGTATATAAATTTTTAAATAGATACAGGACGATAAACATCGGACGCAAATAGACAAATAATACATAGGAAGTCACTTTCATATCCCCTTTTTATTCTTTTCACCAAAGGGATGTTTTTCCCGTCATGGGTAGGGAAAAGATTTCCCCGGCAAAAAATTCATTGGTTAAAAGGGTTTGTGATATGAAAGCTGACAGCATAAACTTCCGTGAGAGATCAGCATTTTCTGTGCAAATTCAATGGTGGGGAATTTCACCTTAAAGTATTCCAAAAAATTGGTTATTTTGAGTCAAAATAAAGAAACAGATTTTTAAAATAAGTGGTAAATACCCGTCACCTAAAGGGAAACTGTGATTTTAATTTTTATATTTTGTTATTATTATCATTATTATTATTATTATTATTATTATTATTATTATCATCATCATCATTATCATTAGAATTGCTATTATTGCTATTATTATTACTGTTGTTATTTTTTATCGTTATTATTGCTGGTATTATTATTATTATATTCATCTTATTATTATCATTACCATTCTTATTATCATCATTATTATTACTATTTCGTGATTTCTATTACTATCATTATCATACTTTGTTTTTCATTATTTTTATTGTCATTATTTTCATTTTTTATTTAATGTTGTTTTTAAATTTTATCATTATTTTTACTATTGCCCCTATTATTTTTATATTATATCATTTTTATTTTTTTATTATTTTACTTTATTATTATCATTATTTTTATTATTATTTTTATTATTATTTTTATTATAATTATTATTATTATTATTATTATTATCTATCATCATAATTACTAAATTTTTTTATTGTTATCATTCTATTATAAAATATCTTATTAATTATCACTTTTATTTCTTTTTACCATTATCATTATCATTATCATTTTATTACTATCCTTTATTATGATTATTATTATTATCATTATTATTATTATAATTACTATCATCATTATTAGTAGTATTATAGTATTAGTATTAATATTGGTTCACCAGTAATACGAAACATCTATTGCAAAACATTTAGTGTTGATAAGTTTCACTTGAAAATACATTTTCATCAAAATGACATGCCCAGCAAATGGTATAAGAAATAAATTTAGTAAAATCTAATCTAAAATCATGAATCATATCAGATGATTATGTCAATAAACTTTAATACAGAGAAAATAAACTTAACATAACAAATCAAAGATCAATCAAATGTTCCCAAGAAATGTATTAATACAATTAATACTTGAGAATGACCAAATAAGGTATAACTCATAAAAGCAACGTTATATTTCCAAAGAAATATATTAAATCTTACAAGCTGTCAATAATCAAATATTTTAAACTGCCATAATTTTATCAAGTGCCTTATAAACTACCATAATGTCATCCAACACAAACTGAAATAATCATTACTGAGCATGTAATATCCTAACTAAAATATACATTTACATACCCAAGAAATGGAAATAATTCAGCGCAAGTAAATACCATGATATGAGACCTTGATCTCTGCTAGATAAACGGAATATCATTCATAGGCAATGAAACGCTCAAATAAACAAATGTTACGTCTAAACGTTGGA
>NC_051421.1:31717725-31727505 GCF_015228065.2 Penaeus monodon | reverse complement strand
CCCCCCCCCCCCCCCTTATCCCCCCAAAACCCCTTGTTTCCCTTTTCTCCCCCCGTTTTTTTTTTTTGTTTTAAAGTCCCCCCCCTATTTTACTAATTCTTTCTCCCCATTTTTTTTCCATTTTTTCCCCCCTCTCTTATTTCTATCTTTTTATTTACCCTTTTTTCCCCCTTCCCTCTCACTCCCCTCATTCACTCCCCCTCCTCGCTTCTCCACTCACTCCTCACTCCTTCTCTCCCTCTCTCCCCCCTCCCCTCTCCCTTCCCCTTCCTTTTCCCTTTTTCTCCCTTCCCCCCTTCTCTGCCCCTTTTTTTCCCCCCCTTTTTTCCTTTTCCTCCTCCTCTCTCTCCTCTTCTCTTTTCCCCTCTCTTCCCCCTCCCCCTTTTCTCTCCTCTCTCTCTTCCCCCTCCTTTTTTTAAACCCCTTTCCCCTCTAAAATCTGTGCCCCCTATCTACTTCACCCCCCCCCCCCTTTTTTTTTTTTTAAAATTTTTCAATAAATTTTTCTTCACTTTTTTACTTTTTCCCCCCTGTTCTTTCCCCCCTCTTTTCCCAAAATTTCTTTTCTTCATTTCCCCCTTTTGATTACAAATTTTTTTCAGCTAATCTCCCCCTCGTTTTCTACTTTCTTCTTCTCTTCGTTTTTCTCTTATCATTCCTTTTTCTCTCTTTTTTTCTTTCTTTTTGCGTTCCTTCCTGTTTATTCCTTTTTTCGTTATTTTTTTTCCTAATTTCCCTTTGGGCTTTTAAAAATTTTTTCTTTCGTATCATCTTCCCCCTGCTAATCCCGTTTTCCTACCCCTCTTCCTTTTTGGAAAAATTTTTCTTTTTCTTTCACTTCATCTCTTGCGCCTTTTTTTCTCTCATTTTCGTTAATTTTTCTTAAGCCTGCCCCCAAAAACCCCCTTTCTTAACCCTCCTCCCCCCCTCGAACCTGGTCCCGATCCTAAATTCGAATCTCTGTAATCCAGTGGGGGCGGCATTGAACCCCCGGGGCACGATTCCCCCCCCCCCCACCAAACCTCCTATTATTTCCCCTGCCCCAAGTGATTATGTAGTTGGAGAGGGTTAAATAAGACTAACCCTTTTTTTGGGTTTTTTCCCGGGGTTTTTTCCCCCCTTATGTTTTCGAGCGAATACGCTTGGTGACAGGCTTTTTCTATCGGTTTTTTTATCAGTTTTTTTTGATGTATAAATTTTTTTCTTAAAAGGGGGAGGGAATCTAGGGTTTTCCCTTTTTTAAAAAGCTAGTATATATAAAAATTATATATATTATATATTAAAATTTTTATTAATATTTTTAATTATATAATAATATATATTATTTTTTTTTTTTTTTTTTTTTTTTTTTTTTTTTTTTTTTCTTTTCTTTTTTTTTCTTTTCTTTTTTTTTTTTTTTTCCCCTTTCCCCTTTTTTTTTTTCTTTTCTTTCTTCTTTTTTCCTTTCTTTTTTCGTTTCTTTTCTTTTTTTTTCTTTTTTCTTTTCTTTCTTTTTTTTTCCATTTTTTTTTACCTAAAAAACTTATAAAGGGGGGGGAAAATTAATTTTTATAAAAAACGAATTTTTTTTGAGGTTTCTGTTAAAATTTTACTTTTTATTTAAGACTCATTATCTCAAAAAAATTATTTTTTTAATCTTAAATTTTTTGATTAAAAAAAATTTTTGATTTTTTTAAAGGTTTTTTTCTTGTTCTATATTTAATAATCATTGTAAAACATATATTAAAAAAACTGTCGGTTTTCATCAAAACTGAAAAGCCCTTTTTTACAAAATTAATTGGGGGCTCGCATGAAAAAAACTGGGGAATTCATATAATTTGCTATGTATTTTCCTATTTTCATTTTGGTTTTTTATTTTACAAAATGTGCATTACTGATAGTTCGTGTGGTGGTTTTTAGTGTACTGTTTACATCAATAATATTGTCGCGAATAGAAGGGAAAAAGCCACCCTGGGTATGTGAAATTAAAATAACCTATGCAAAGAATCAACCGGGCGGCCGTGGTAAGTAATTAAGTAGGTATTTCCCATACATTTTTCCATAAGTCTTCGTCAGAGACTGTTTTGTATTAAGGAGAAAAGGGACAGAGTATTTATTATCTATTATATTTTTTTAATCTTAAATTCATGAAACACCATTTTATGAAACCGCTTAAGGTTCTTCCCATTTTAGTGAAAGAAACATGTGGCGTTATAATTATCTGTCCATTTGTAAATAACCCTTGATGAATGATTGTTTCATATGCTGAACGTTTTTTTTATGTTTCATATTCCATCTTCCCTCAAGTAAAAGTAATTATGTTAATGTTGTTTCCCCTCTAAATCCTTTTATATTAAAATTCCACATCCATAAAAAAAGAAAACAAGAAAAACGTTGTGGTGTGGTGTGGTGTGTGTTGTGGTGTGTGTGTGTGTGTGGTGTGTGGTGTGTGGGTGGGTGTGTGGTGGTGTTGTGTGTGGTGTGTTGTGTGTGTTGTGTGTGTGTGTGTGTGTGTGTGTGTGTGGTTGTTGTGTGGTTGTGGGTGGGTGGTGGTTTTCCAGAAAGATTTTTTCCCAAAAAGTGAGATGTCTCCCTCCGTTGTTAAAGAAAATTATTTTTTTTTTGCTTGGTAAGAATATAACCTGAGCAGAAGGACGAACAGAGGAATTTTCACTATGAAAAGATTTAAATCAGGCCTATTTCAGGCCTTTTCATGATTACTATTTCCCTTTTCAGGTCATCACCAAATCTTAATCGCTATTTCCTTAATCATAACCACCCAGTCCCCAACTTACAGGGGGTAATAAATGTAATTTTTTCGCTTCCCCACCAGAGCTGTAGCGAGAACCGTCTCGTGGTTTTGCTGAAAGCGTTTATGATTGGTTGGAGATTAGTCGTGTCCCCCGTGATTGGCTCCGAAACTATGAATGTCCAACGACTCTTCTTCTGTTTTTCCAGGTATCAGCAAATCTTAATTATTATTCCACTTGAAGAAAGTAAAAAAAAAACAAATCAAGAACACCTGGATTTATTTTTTTATTATAAACTAAAGAATTAGAAAGTTGACTTCATAAAACAGTAAAACACGAGTAAAAAATCCCATTAAACAGAAAAGTCCAAAAACAAAGGAACGGTAAATTAATTCCATAGATAAAAAAACTGAAAATACGTTAAAAGTATAATTCCGCTTGCTCACGGACATAAATTGGGAAACCACCCTCCATAAAAATGAAATGAAAACAAAGAGGATTCTACCAGCCCTATTTGCTTCACTTACTCAAATGTTAAGGCATCAAGAATTAATAGTTTTGGCCACGGAATTAACAATTCCTCACGATCCCAAATACCTTTAATCGAAGGGTGCTGTTAATGGCATTCGCTTTTTCCAACTATGAGCCGTAATGCACACAAATAAATAGAGGATAGCCCATCATACGGTGGCCTCCTCCTCAGCCCTGGCAGCAGCTACTACCCGAAAAAGATGAGAAACCACTTAATTGTACACCTGTGCTCCAAGGCGTAGAGGAGGGAAAGGTATCTTTGCCTATGCTAATTTTATCTTACGCTTTTTTGGTCAAGCAATTCCTCAATGGTGTTTTGTTAAAAATATTAATAAAAGCATAAATGAATCTTAAAAAAAAAGAACAGCCCCTCTTAAAATTTGTTAAAAAACTAATTAAAAAAAAAACTTTGAGCCATTAAACTATATTATATTTTATAGTTTTAAAATATCCTACTCTCAATCTGGTGTTTCCTTGGTGATGAAAGTTGGCGGATTATACTGAAAATAATTTTTTCTATGATTTGAAGCGTTATATTTATTAAGAAAAACATATAAAACAAATAAAAAGAAGGCCACGTACAAAAATTCTATCCCTTATCATTGGTTTTGGGTTTCCCCCCCCTTTAGTTTAAACGGGCGTATCAATCCCGTAGACTTTCTTTGCGGGCATCCTTTCCTTTTTTCCGTAATTGTTCTTGTTTCCTTTAAGGGGATCATGCCAGGCTGCCGAGGGAAGAAATAAAATGAAACAAGGCCTTGGGGGGACTAGCATTATAACCACCCAGTCCCCCTTCAGGTGTGTGTTGTGAAATATTAATTTCGTCTCCCCACCAGAGCCACCCCGCGAAAAACCGTCTCATGGTTTACTGGATGCGCTATGATTGGCTGAAATTAGTCGTGTCGTGATTGGCTCCGAAACTATATGACGTCATCAAATTTAAAATGCCAAAAACCGCTAAAAAAGGTATTTTTTTCATTTTATCTTAAATACTTCCTGAAGTAACCTCAAAAATCTTATTTTCTTCTCCAAAAAAGCGTTTCCTGCCATTAGCAACTTCAGAAAAAAAAATCACTTCAGAAGTTATTAGAAGTTTCCCCTTTCTTTTTTAAATATTTGTTTTCCATTACTCTATGGGTTACAATCCAAAAGCAATTTTTGTTTTACAATATATCTTATGTGACGTATTTAAGGAAAAAATTTATAGTACAACCGTTATTTTATCAATGTATTTATTTAACCTTGTATATATCATATAAAATAATTCCCCCTGTTATTTCTGGAAATATATCTTCTGCCAACTCGGCGACCATATGGGACAAGACGTTATACCCAGCTGACTTCGTTTTATTATCCTCAAACTTCGTTTATCCTACCTCAATCGTTTTACGTCATAGGGGGTACTGGGGAAAGCAGGGGCATTACTAGGTTTGACAGCCCTTTCCCCACAGGGAAAGCGGCAGCCGTAATGTTCCTTGGGTCGGGGCCCGACAACTGACCCTTTTCCCTTATCACTGCTGTTACTATTGCCGGTGTTTACACCCGATTCCAGTTAAAGCTTAGGACTAGGTTTTCGGCAAGTCCATAGTTGATTCAGTTACCTAGTGCTGGGGTTGATTAAAAGAGGATTTTTGACATTTTTTTTCCAGAAAGCAGTAAAAAGCAAAAAGTAGAAACAGTTTCCATAGGTTCGCCCTCGCTACGTATTTTTTCAATGTTCCTAAGGTTGTACCCTCCTGGAACTGGGTTTTGACACGTGGGAAGGTGGGTGACATTCTTGTTTTTTCGGGTCTGTATCAAAATCTGAACAAACCCGGAGTGAAAAACCTGGCAAGGTGGTACTACATGGGGACACTACGAGACGAAGGCTACTTGCACTAAAAGTTAGTGTTTAAGCAAGATGGTACTTTAATGGAGTCAGTTGTACACCGCGTTAGTTAACGAAAAAATGGCAGGCCCTTGGGGACACGATAGCTGGTAATAACTTGGCAATGTTTACCAATTTGATTGCAAGATTCCTGATACTAAAAATCGACTGCGTGGCCATCCCAATAATTATGATTTGAAAAACCTGGGTCTGCTGCCTACCAAAGTGCTTACACGTGTGGTTATACGGATTTCGGCAAAATAAACCCCAGTTTTCTGTGTTAAAAGGGAATTTCGATTCAAAATAATTTGTGTTATTTTTTGGGGGCCCCTTAATATATTCTGCAACTACTATTGCTGCTTTTTTTTTTTTTTTTTTTTACTATAGCAAAAACTGTAACTAGCATTGTTACCAAGGCTCCATTTGTTGCCATTGCTGATATGCCGTAGCCACCTTATTCAAACTCAGTTCTAAATATAACTCCTTGGCTAAATGGCTATTCTGCTGCCATTGATTTTCCTGTAATAAATGCACTATTACCGTTATGTCTAGCACAACTGCTATCATTACTTTTACTGTCGCTACTGCCATATATTAAAGGTTCTATTTTTTTTTGCAGTAAATTATCATTAATATTATTATTTTGAATTTATCATCAATCATTTTATCTTTATTTATTTTATTTTTTATTATTATATTATTATATTATTTAATTATTTTATTTTTATTATTATTTAAAATTTTTTTTATTTTATTTTTCATTATAATTAACATATCATTTTTCACTATTGGTAATTTAACTAAATTTTTGTTTTTGTTGTGTTTGGTTTGCTGTTTTTATTTTCTATTACTAAGTAGTAAATAGTACTTACTACCTAATTTTTTATGAAAATATAAAACAGGGAATTGTTTCTTTTTCAGCGAAAGAACACGAGAAGGTGTAAGGCAAAGTTTTTCTTTCATGGCCCATAAAATAACAATATAGCCCAGTAATATAAGGACCAAAACTCCTCCCTGTTTACTTGTTTTATACCAATATTAAGTTTTCTCAAAAGCAATGTGGGATTTACCCTAGTCTTTGCGCCCTAATTAATATAATTTACAGAGGAAAGTGGAATGGAAAATTGCTAAAGCTATTTATTCAAGGGTCGTAAAAAGCGTTGGGTAAGAATTATAATCAATCTTGATTTAGTGATAAAATTTTAATACAGCTAAAAATTTAACATATATGGATATAGATACAAATAAACAATGAACCTTTTGCGCGCATAAGAGTTTCCAACTGTCTTTGTAGTTAAATATTTCAAAAATTTCTTCTCTCTCTCTCCCCTCTCTCTTTCTCTTCTCTCCCCTTCTCTCTCCCTCTCTCCTCCTCTCTTTGTTATATGTGTTTTTGTTAATATATATATATTATATTTTATATAATTATATATATATATATTATATATATATATATATATATATTATATATATATATAATATTATATATAATATATATATGTTTGTGTGTTGTGGTGTGTGTGGTGTTGGTGTGGTGGTGTGGTTGTGTGGTGTGGTGTGTGTGTGGTGGTTTGCGTGGGCGGTGCGGTGGCGGTTGTGTGGGTGGGGTGTGGTGTTTGGTGTGTGTTGGGGGTGGGTGTGTGTGGTGGGTTGGGTTTTGGTGTGGTGTGTGGGGGTTTGTGTGTGTGTTGGGTTTTGTGTTGGGTTTTGTTGTGGTTGTTGTGGTGTGGTGTGTTTAATAATATATATATAATATTATATATAATATATATAAAAATTATATTTGTGTTGGTATGTATATAATATATATATTATATATATTATATATTATATATATTAATTATATATTAATATATATATATATATATAAATTATATATAATTATATATATTATATATATATATATATATGTGTGTTGTGTGTTGTGTGGTGTGGTGTTGGGGTGTGTGTATTAGATAGATTAGATAGATAGATAATAGATATGCAATTTATGTGTATGTGTATGTGGTTTATTATGGATGCATATCTGGTTGTGTGGTTGTGTGTTGGTGGTGGTGTGTGTGGTGGTGTGGTGGTGTTGTGTGGTGTTGGTGGTGTGTGTGTGTGTTGTGTGTGTGTGTGTGGGTGTGTGTGTGGTGTGTTGGTGTGTGTGTGTGTGTGTTGTGTGGTGGGTGTGGTTGGTTGGGTTGTTGGGGTGTGTGGTGGGTGTGTGTGTTGTGTGGTGTATATATATATATATATATATAATATATATTATAATATTATATATTATATATATATATACATAAAAACAGTAAATCTTTTATAAGCAATACAATGTTATGTTTGTTCTACACGTGTGTGGTGTTTTGTTCGGGTTGTGTGGTGTGGGTGTGTTTGTGTGGTGTGTGGTGTTGTGGTGTGTGGGTTGTGGTGTTGTGTGTGTGTTGTGTGGTGTTGTGTGTGTGTGTGTGTGTGGGTGGGTTGTGTGGTGGGTTGGGGGTGTTGGAATATATAATAATATTATATAATATATATATATTATATATATATATATATAATAGTAAATAATATAATTTATTAATGGGGCATAATATTTGCATAACTTGCCGCGATGGTCCCCAATAGATAGAGCACTGGACTCCGGACCCTCATGGTCCCGAGTTTTCCTTCAATTTCCCCTCCCCACGGCAGTTTTAAAAAAGGGCCTGCGCTACGACTATTGGCTTGAGGTTCTGGATCTCACGGCGGAAAAAAAACGGAACATACCGCCCATGAGAAAAAAATAAAAAAACGCAGGTGCCGTAGGGGAAAATTTCGCCGCCCCCGTGGCAAAAAGTGGTTAGCGGCGCTGAACTGCGGCATGATTAGGAAGGGCATCCAATCTGGTAAGGGTGTAATTGCCCAAAATGAACCTCTCAATGATACATGTATTTCTGACGAAGACGCAATCGAAAACCGGTCAAAATTTACATCCTCTTGTATTGTGAAAGATATTCATTCCGCATTCATACCTTTTCTAACATTTGTCAATATTGAACTATTTATGTATATATATAATTTTTATTTAAAATTTTATAAAATTAATATTATTTAAAATATAATTATATTATAATATATATAATATTAATAAAATTTATAATATGTTTGTGTTGTGTGTTGTTGTTTTAAATATATAATAAATATATATTATATAATTTTATAATATATAAAATATATATAATATATATTGTATTATAAATATTTTACATAGATATATGAAATATTTATAATCCTTTAAAATATATATATAAAATATAAAAATATATATATTAATTAAAATATTATATATAAAAGAGAAGAGAGGAGAGAGAAGGAGAGAAGAGAGAAGGAGAGGAGAGAAGAGAGCCCGCGGTGGCCGAGTGGTTGGGAGGGCATCGGACATCAAGACTGTCCCACGACGGCAATCTTGGAGTTTCAAGGGGTTCCGAGTCATCGGCCGGGCCGCGTTTGTTCCCCTTAGGCAAGGAAACTTCAACCTCGATTGGCCTACCTAGCCACTGGGTGGCCAAGCCAGCCCAAGTCAGTGCTGGTCCCAAGCCCGGATAAAATAGAGAGAATGATTACCTAAAAAAAAGGTTACCCCCCGGCCACCTCTCCGTGGGAAAGGAAACTGGGGGGACCCCTACCATGTACTCCACTCCAAGAGCCATCACAACAACGAAAACCTACGATCAAGTTATCATGCTTGTGGACCCCACGGCGGCTCAAAAAAATGAACCTGCCGTAAAAAAAAAAAAAAAAAAAAAAAAAAAAAAAAAAAAAAAAAAAAAAAAAAAAAAAAAAAAAAAAAAAAAAAAAAAAAAAAATATATTATATTATTAATTATATATTATTATATATATAAATATTATAAAAAATGTTGTGTTGTGTGTGTACATATTGAAAATATACCCCAACCATAAAATTATACATTATATATGTACACATATAAATATATTTGTGTTTATATATACATATATATATATTATATATATATATATATAAATAATAATATTATATATATATATAAAATATATATTATATATATAACATGTATAATGTATGTGTATATCATCAATGTGTTTATATTTCCTTTTCACTATCGATTTTTCAATCCTTTTACCCAATTACATTTTAAATAGTTCCCCCACCTCCAAAGCCAATTAAGCAGACAATAAAAACACACCAACACTTCAGTTTTCCTCTTCAGTCTCCCGACCGCAGTGTTCCGGGAAAGTCATCATTTGTTGTCCGACTGAAATCTCTTACCCGGAGGGTGTTTTCCAAACTGGGCCCTGTTCTTTACGTGTGATTTAAATACAATTAATTGGAAAGTAAAAATCTGTCCACTAAACAACACGAAACAAATAAATGTTGGCAAAACCCGAAACGTCCCCGGCATAAATACACACCCAACACACCAACACCAACCATACAACATACACATTACCCAAAAACACACATAACACAACCACACAACATAACCCACACACCACACCAAAACAACACACACACAAACAATCACACCAAACACCACACAACATACCACACCAACCACAACACAAACACACAAAAACCACACACACTCCCACACACTCCCACACACAACAGACACCCCCACCACAAACACATTATTATGATATATATATATTA